>NC_142385.1:2843750-2997500 GCF_059441005.1 Hippichthys cyanospilos
TGACTCGTGACGCCGACCAATAGTAGACCAGTGTCTTAGGGAATCGTGACGCTGACCATTAGTGGACCAGCATTGTAGTGATGTAAGCATTGACACGTGTAGTGGCGTATGAGCGTGTTGCCCCGAGTAAACTGATCGTCAAGTTTTTTTTTTTTTTTTTTTTTTTTTATGTCGTAAGGTGAACAAAAGGTGTAAAGAGGGGACAAAAAATCTCGCATTCCACATCATAAGGGGAAAAAAACGTGAGGCAGGGACGTCGTAAACCGGGGGTCCACTTTATTAATAATAATGATAAAAATGAGAAATAAAAATTACTCAGAAACAGCTTACTCGAACTCTCAAAAATGGTCAGAAAGAGGCTCCAGGTCTCGTAAAATTATTTTGCAGCGCCTCGGACTGTGAAAGATATCATTTCCAAGTTGTGTAACATATTTAGTATGAATGGTGCTTTTATTTATTTACCTTTTTTTTCTCTTCTGAATAGAGAAAAGTCTTGAGTGACGTGTGTGAGAAAGAGAAAGCGGTGCTGCAGAGCGAGACTGACATGAAAGGGCGAAAAAAATAAAGGGTTGAGAGGAGGCTGTTGGGGTGGTTTGGGCGTTTGGTTCGGACCCTCCCAGACACCTCTCTGGTGAGGTGTTCCGGGCATGTCTCACCGGGAGGAGGCCCCGGAGATGACGCAGGACATGCTGGAGAGGCTATGTTTCTCGGCTGGTCTGGGTCCCCTCGGAGGAGCTGGATGAAGTGGCCAGGGAGAGGGAAGTCTGAGCTTCCCTGCTGAGGCTGCTGCCCTCGCGACCTGACCCCGGATAAGTGGGAGATAACGAAAGTTTAGATTATAGTATTTTTGGTTATTTTTCCCTTTTAGGCTTTCATTCAGTAAAAATGGAGTGATCCGAATGGATGGTTTTTCTACTCCGGAGCAGTTTGATGATGAGGCCCTCGCCCTGTGGATCCCTGGAGTAATAGAGGAGAGTCACCTGGACCAAACCACAGCCAAGTACATCCTCAGCTTTATAGGAGACATGTTCTGTCACATGGTTCTGATGGAGAATACAGCAGCTTCCTGGGTCAAAAAGGATGGTGTGTTCTTCTACTTATGACTCACATTCTGATTACAAGTAGTCCCTCCTTTAACATAGAGGTGTTGTTCCAGGGCGTAAATTATTAAATGTATATGCTGCTTGTGTTTCACCTCTCTCTCGCTCTCTCTCTCTCTCTCTCTCTCGCTCTCTCTCGCGCTCTCTCTTTCTCTCTCTCTCTCTCTCTCTCTCTCTCTCTCTCTCTCTCTCTCTCTCTCAATCTCTTTCTCATTCTCTGCCCTCCTCCTTTGCATTTGCACCGCCAGTAGCTGATAAGGGCAGGTTAATCTGTCCACTGTGATATATTTGGTAATATCATTGGTCAAATGTGACAAGACTGGGTTACTGCTTGAAGCTAAATGAAATGCATCACATCAAAAGCTACAAAGTTTAAAGTGTGGGAAAGGTTTTGTCTTATTTTCTCGAAATTTAGGCTATATATTTGGGAGTCCAGACCAGTAGACACTGATATGTGATGCAGGCACATCTACAAAATGTATTATTTAATCATATAATTCCTAAAGGAGAAATAATTTTGAGTGTCTTGGTTAGCGTGTTAGCCTGGTCCCTATGCACAATTAATTCCCAACTCCTGCCCTAAACTGTTGCATCTCTGACCCTAAATATCTACAGCATTCAAAGATGGGCTCTAACCCTATGAGTGATGTGGAATCTGTGAATGTTAGTTTAGAGTTGCTGTTATTGCCTCAGGGCAACGCCAGACACGATTGCCAAAACAATCAAACATTTTGAATATGATGTTATTGAGGTCGGCACACCTCAAACTTCCTTTCCAAGCAGTCAGATCAGTCTAAGCACACCACACACAGCAGGAATATCTGTTAAGATTATAAGTAGAGCGATTACAAGAATCTGAGTATCAGGGTAATTTTTCTGCCTAACCGTGTTTACTTGCTCGTAGGTGTGCAGTTGCATCAGCAAAATATGCTTTGCGGTAGACATACACATATGTACTCTTTGTTTTTTTTTAATTGGGAAATCATCACAAATTTTAGACATTCTGTTTTTTACGTACTCATTACTCCTGACTCACATGTAATGCTATACAAGTCTCTAGTAACATTTGTCTATATGAAATAAATATCACCTGAAAATCCTGCAATGCAGCAAAAAATCTGTGCTATAAAATAGATATGTACAATTAAAAAAATCTAAAGTAATACGTATACATACTGTATAGTAAGACAACAAAGAACGCAGTACAGCAAGGGATAATTGTAAATCTTGTATAACTCTTTCTACACTTTTAGCATTAATCGATTTTTGTATGCATTTCAGCCAAGCTTGTGTGGAAGCGTGCCGTTAAGGGAGTGAGGGAGATGTGTGATGCCTGCGAGGCAACACTCTTCAACATCCACTGGGTTTGTCAGAAATGCGGCTTTGTTGTCTGCCTGGACTGCTACAAGGCCAAGGAAAGAAGGAGCTCCAAAGGTCAGTTGTATTCTGTACAAGGTTGGAAACGTACAAAATAAAAATGTGTTCGCCACCAAGCCAAATGAGTTGACCACAAAATCACCCATAGAGATGCCGTTATGTCTTGAAACCTACACACGGGACATGACACATTCAAGAACTGCCGTGAACAACTTTGCACAATTTAAGTAAAATTGTCATGAAAGCAATGTGAAAATCATGTTGGTGTCAGCTGTGTTTGTGTTTTGTTGTAGAAGTTAATATTTGTGCTGACCTATGTTTTCTGTTATCAGATAAAGAACTTTATGGTTGGCTAAAATGCGTGAAAGGCCAGCCTCATGATCACAAACACCTCATGCCAACACAGATCATACCTGGCACAGGTAAAGAACAGTTCTGACTTTTCATCTTTCCATTTTACACAGGCTGGTGATACTGCAACTGATAGCTTGCGATATGTCATGCAAGTGCGACCATAGTTGGTGTGGCAGAAAGTGGTAGATACAGTTTGAAACCAAATAAATGAACTTAGACAAAACTTGCCTTAATGTATTGTATTATTTAAGACAATAATTTTAAACAGTCAATATTTTAACAAAACAATGTTTGTTTTCTTGTTCTTGTAAGTATCATAAGTTCATCTTGTTCCAGCTGAATGTCCAGATTTAATGCAATGAGACTTAGTTCTTATCTTTAATATGTTTTCGTTATTTTTCAGTGCTGACTGAATTAGTGACCTCCATGCATTCACTGAGGGAAAAACACGACATCAAACTACATTGTGCATGTGCCAGCAAACAGAATCCTCTCAGCAAACTACCAATTACCAATGGAGTTTCGCAGGTACAGTGTCAGTATTTATCATCTAAAACTGCAATGAGCATCCGTCCCAATTTATTGACTGATGCATGTTTCCTCTACTGCTATAAATAAAAGGAACAGCCTCAAGTAGCTATGGCGTATTAAAGTGCACAGCGAGTGCACAGCAACCAGTCCAGGGTGTTCCTTCCTTTTCTCCTATTCATTCAGTAAGTGGTAGAAAATAAATGAAAAGTCAGACATATACAGACATATATTACAGATATAAATATATATGTACAGGAGCCAGGAAATATTTTAATCCTTCTCTTCAATGCCTTTCAAGTGACGTTGTCAGAAGTCAAGCTGTCTCATCCTGATTTTGGAGCATCCCGATTTTGGTGAAAACCAAAACAAACGAAAAAAAAAAAAACACCTCATTTCAGTTCTGAATTTTTACTGGTGGATAATTTTGGTGTAAATACCATTTTCACGTACAGACCTAATGTTGATTGCCAATGTTTAACCCAAATGCTTCTTAATTTTATTTTGCAAAGCAACTGGGCTTGTCTTAGTCTTCTTTCATAGATTTCTCTGACACATCTCCCCAAGCAAAGCTCCCAGTCCTTTTCGGAAACACTCAAGGAAAAAAAAAAAACAACTTTTATCTTGACCCCGTTTTAGAATGAGAGGAGTAATAATTTTATCTATTCTTACTTGTCTGCCAGGTATTGCAGAACGTTCTGAACCATAGCAACAAACTTTTGCTTGTGAAGTCTGAACCACGCTGTCAACAGAACTCCGATCAAGGACAAACTAAAGTAGAGACCAACGGAGGAGGAGGAGGAAGAAGTCCCGGCAGTGATGCAGAAAGTGCATCTACACCACCAGAGTCACAGTCACCTCTACATTTCCTGGCAGACCTGGCAGAGCAGAAATCCAAAGAGGAAAAGAAAGGCAAGTAGAATGGTTAAAATCAGGTTTCTATGTTGTTCACTAAGTGACTTTAGAATCATTAAAGTGCATTGGAATACCATTTGTTAAAAGGTCATACTTTTGTGATTTGTCCATTTTCAAACAGAAAACAAAGATTCTATGTTACTGGGTAAATCTGTGAAAGAAGGCGACAGCCTGGAAGTTTTGCAGCAATGTAAAACCACGTCACTAATTGCCAACAGTACAGAACAAGGCTCCACACTCCGAGATCTGCTCACCACCACTGCAGGAAAACTAAAGTTGGGCTCAACTGATGCTGGAATCGCCTTTGCGCCAGTATATTCGACTGCTTCACAGGTGTGCACTTGAGCCTTATTTCTAACATTAACTAATATTACGGTCTCAATGCTATAAAGTGTTCCTCCAACCATTCAGTCGGTTCATATTCTGAAAACTATTCAGGCAGGTCAGTAAACAAAGAAAAAGGGAAAGAGCTACAGTTACTGAGACAAGTTTACAACATAAATGAGCAAAAACATAAGTAAATATTGTATGTCAGTCAGTCAACGGCTGTGTTTACATCAGTGTATCTCAATTATTTTTTGTATAGCTAGGAAAGGTGGGGTTCGGAAAGAAAAAAACATTTTGCCCCCCCCCATGCTGCAGTGAATGTAAATAAGGTATTATGTATAAAAAATGTGTTTGCCATGTTTGCCATTTTTTCTTTTTTAACATTAACAAAAGAAAAAAAAGCAACATAATTAAGCTCTCAACAAATGTAAACATTTAAGCCTAAATGTTCATTTTTAAGCCTGTTCCATGCAGTTATCTGTGCCCTCCTGGCATCTCTTTGCGCCCCAGTATTTTAGAAGGACTGCTTTACATGCATTCAATAAACATTTTAAAACCCGAATACTGGCGATATTTGAGTTTTAATGGCCAAGTAACCACGCACAAAAACCCCAAATAAGACCAGCTGAGTTGCCCCATTTTAAATACATGGTCATGAAAACACCTTTCAACGTCTCATTGCGTTACATTGCCACTTAGCAAGCCTAACTTGAATATACGGATTTTTCCATGGAGTAATGAAATACTGGGTTCACCACCTGTGAATGGGGCCAAAGGGGTCAAATGCGAAGAGAGCTGGGTGACAGCCAAGGGCGGGGACTTGGGCAGACCGATCCCCGGCTATAGAAGCTAGCTCTTGGGACATGGAATACCACCTCTCTGGCGGGGAAGGAGCCGAGCTGGTGTGCAAGGGTTCCAACTGGATAAAGTCTGACTCGCTTACACACACAGTTTGGGCTCCGGTACCAGTACCAGTCCTCTCGAAAGGGGGGATGGACCAGCAGAGTAGGTTTGTGCGTATTAATTAGGTGGACCCCCCCCCCCCCTCCCCGCCGATCTGAATCTGAGCGGCGTTTTGTTATTGGACTTAGGTTCTTGCCATGAGTTGTCCATAACAAACACCACGTTCAAATATATGGGTGTCCATATGTGCACTTGATACCAGAACACCTTAGGCCTCAGTTCGATTATCAAGCTTGTGTTCGTACTGTCGGATTTGTGGCTTCATGTTTTGGACACTCAGACAATCTTTGCATCATGATGTTTTCCCAACGTCGCAGTTTCAGTTGGAGTAAAATTAACATAAACCTCTTTGCAAAAGCAAGTAAATTATGATTTGCCAAATGGTTCAGAAACCCGTATTTTGATATAACCGGACATTTACCTGAATATTGACTGCATGTGCATGTAACCGCTAGCCTGTGGGGTAAGCTGCAGGCCTTGTTCAAACAAATGCAGATATGCTTGAATTGGTAAAAGGTATAGGTTTGATGAAATACAGGGTGTTCCAAAATGGTTGACCCCATCCTAAATGCCCATATCTCAGAAACTACTTGATGGATCTTAATGAAACCAAATACACTTTATGTTGAAGTTTTATTGGTTAAATTTACAAAGAAAAGTACAAATATTTGTTGGTTCTATGGCCGATTTTCATAAATGTTCAATATGAGCGCCGCCTGTGATTGCACACTGATGGCCGTCCTGGCGATTTAGGTATGCATAAGCAGCCCTTTTCTTGAAATTTATGGTGCCAAGTCCTAATTTGTTTTGTAGTTGGTGCCTTCTTTGCAAAATTTGTAAAGACGGCATGCTGCTGTCCTCGGTGACTGAGTCCGAGCAGAGTCTTAACATGCAACATGCCTTTTCTTTTGAAGTGAATGGCACTTCTTAACCCGAAAAGATAGAACTGCCAAACGTTACACACAAAACCATGAAACATTTCTACACAAGCTGTGAAAATTTAAGGTAATTCGAACAAAAACACAAGCTGGATCAGAATTTACCATTTCAAAACATCACAGTGTCAAGCAGGCTTGAATTTTACTTCCCCGTAAAGCTGTGGCTACTTCAGGGTAAAAAAAAAAAAAAAAAAAAAAAGTTTAAATTGATTGTGTCTAAAATTATTTGTTTTCCTCCTTTGTCAAGACTGGAAAAGGTGGACGCACCATGCCTAATATCTTGGATGACATCATTGCATCAGTTGTTGAAAACAAAATCCCCGCCAGTCGCCAGACTATCACCACAAAGCTTTCAATTAAGCAAGAGCCAGTCATCACTGCCAACAACAGCAACCTTGCACCTATTGTGCTTGAAGACATCAAAACAGATAAAAAGAAATCAGTGCCTGTTACTGCAGTAAATGCAGAGGATTCATCCAATCTGTATCCAGATATTCCCCACTGCTGGCTAAATAATGGACGACTACTTTGGCTCAAAGATCACCGGAACCAGAATAACTGGAAACTCTTTAGAGAATGCTGGAAACTGGGCCAGGTAGATCCTTTTTCTATTAGTAGTTGTATTCAATATGGGTATGACATGTTCAGTATCATTTTGATTGGATGTAATTCTTATCTTTTGTAAAGCCTGTGCTGGTGTCGGGGATCCACAAGCGTCTGAATGCCACTCTATGGAAAGCGGACTCTTTCAATCAGGAGTTCGCAGACCATCAGGGGGATCTTCTCAATTGTAAAGACCAAGTTGTCTCCAACTCAGGGATCAAAGAGTTCTGGGATGGATTTGAGGACATCAGCAGTGAGTACAAGCACTAATCTTTGATTGGGTGTTGAGAGAAAATACTGTACAATGTTCCCTCGTTACTTTTCACTTCACTTTTCGCGGATCTCTGTGCTTTGCGGGGTTTTTTTAAACCCTAACCTAACTGTAACTCTAATACACAATATTGTTAAAATGAAGGCACTTCTTCTTAAAACTAAACCACTAGTTTTCTACATATGGCAATATGTAAGTGCATTTTGGCAAAAACTCGACTTTCAAGCTATAAGAATAGTAAAAATAGCCTTTAAGAATAATTGAAATGCTATATGGGAATAGGCTTCAGGGAGGGAATTTCACTTTGCTGAACTTACTTTTCGCGAGGGATTTACTGTCCCCATTAACCGTGACAAATGAGGGAACACTGTGCAACAATTGTTAATTAAGTAGTCTAACAGAGAGTGTTTAACTTCTTAAGAGCGACTCAAGTCCAAGGATGGGGAACCTGTGGTTTACAGACTGAAGGACTGGCCTTCCGGAGAGGAGTTCATGGCTCTCATGCCTTCAAGGTCCAATACAAGCACTCTAGTTCACCTATTGAAAAACCACACATTAAACAATTAAAGGTATGGAAAGGCATTAAGGAATAGAAATAATCCCAGATTGTCCCTCCCACAGGTATGATGATTTAATGAAGAACCTGCCGCTGCCTGAGTATTCTGATCCAGAAGGAAGTCTGAATTTAGCATCTCATCTGCCATCTTTCTTCGTTAGGCCAGATTTGGGACCGAGACTCTGCTGTGCCTATGGTAAAGGTTATGTCTAAATCAGGGGTTTGAAACTTGTTTTAGCTCTGGGGCCACATAGAGGAAATCTATTCTCAAGTTGTGTCAATTTTATCTTGCATGTCACTATATGTGCGCAGGCCTGGTCCCTATTCCCCAAGAATTATTGGAAAATAAATTATCAAATAAAAATAAACAAAATATGTTTAAAAAAACAACAACTTCTTTTTGGTCCCCTGCAGATTCCAGTACAGTGTATTTGTTCATAAAGTACATATTTGGTATAGAACAGACAATAAAAGTAACTCTAAATAAATAAATAACAATGAAATTCAAATACCTAGTAGCAGAAAAAAAATCTCTGTAAAATATCTTTTTAATCAATGCAATGAAGTGTCAAGAATTAAACTAAATAAAACAGTGCTTCAAGTAAAATATAGGAATACCAACCATTTAACCAGTTTTAGCAACACTAGGTTGTTGTCGGTGGCTCGGTGGAGCACTGGTTAGCACGTCCGAGACCCAAGATCAAATCCAGCTGGCTCCCGCCTTCCTGTGTGTTCCCACGTGGGTTCTCTCCGGGCACTCCGGCTTCCTACCACTCACAAAAAGGTTTATTGGACATACTAAATTGTTCTTAGATGGAAGAGCATTTTGTCAGTGGTGAAAATTGTGAGACTTTTTCAGATTCGTTATATGAACAAAAATCGAATGTGAGCATTGACTGGAAGAGGAAGGGAAGGCTGTCATCAAAGCTGTGTCACATCATTCGGGGCATCAATTGTGATATTTTTTTTTGGGGGGTACCATATTATCAAATGGAATAATCAATAGATTAAATGATTTTAAAGGATTCCATATGACAGCCCTAAACCATATATATTTTTCCTTCTGAGCACCACAAGTACACTTTAAACCAGTCCTCCAATGTCATGTGAAGTGTAATTGCAATAAAATAAGAATTTTGATCCTTTTTTTTTTTTTTTTAAACTTTCGGGCACTTTGATGCACTTGGTTATTTTTTCAGTTTTAGAATAAGCTGTTATCCATATAAATGCAGTAAAAAAAATAATGAATAGTTGTTGAAAGTTGACTTATATTGCTTATTTCTTTTTTTAATGTTAAAAAGAATACAGGTTTAGGTATACTCATACAAATTTTAGACAATAATCTTATTGATATTCAGTGCGTTGGGGGGGGGGGGGTTGGCACGAAAACCAAGACTTAAACATTAACATTAAACCAACATTTGGGGGGCTGTCTCTTCATGAATCAAACAACTTTTGTTATTGAACTTGTACAGATTCTTGTTAAAGAACACGTTGTACACTATACACTTAACCACTGAACATTTGTAATTGTATTGAAAAGTTTTTAGAGGGCCACAATAAGTTCACCTGTAAAAGTTACTGTGCATAATAGGTTAATTTGGGTCTTTTATATTAAGAAGCGGGTCTTCTGTTATTGAAACGTGATTTTTTTTTCCACCCACCCCTTTGTAGTTCTTCTTGTACTGTAGTTCCTCTTGATTAATCCCTTATTTATCGTTTTGTAGGTGTGGCTGCATCTCAGGACCAGGAATTTGGGACTGCCAATCTACATGTGGAAGTCTCAGATGTGGTTTCTATTCTAGTATATGTAGGAGTGGCCAGAGGCAATGGTGTCTTGTCCAAAACTGGTAAAACATCTAAGATGTTGGTTTGGTGTTGCAATAAAACACAATAGGACAATAATTATATTATGAGAAGTTCGGAGTTAGTTTACTCATAGGAATAACTCATTTGGTTTTGTGCTATTTACACCTGACAGTGTAGTCATATAGTGGGAATGGATGACACTCAAAATATTTAAGTTTATTTCATATAAAAAGCAAAATAGGCTAAATATATTAATTTTGTTTTTCACACATGTACCTTCAGGAGTATTAAAGCGTCTGGAAGAGGACAATTTAGATGAGGGAGTTCGGAAGAGGCTGAAGGACTCCAGTGAAACACCGGGGGCGCTATGGCACATCTACCTCAACAAAGACATGGAAAAAGTCCGAGAGTTCTTGTACAAGGTAACCAACATGGAGAAGAAGCCAATTGAAATGAGGATTCGATTCATCATTACACTGAAGCAATGAAGCAGTTAATGTTTACAATGTTGCCCTAGAAAGAATACATGTTTTTTAAACAAAAGATGATAAAACATATGAAATAGTTCATCTGTCTAATTACCAGTGTCAATTCAACCTTCTCTGCAAGGAAACTGTGTTTTTAAAGGCTGCACCAGTAACCCAACATTGGCGTTATTAAACATGGCTTTATCACCTGTTTTGTTAAACAGATTTTCATTTTACAATTCGACAAGAATTGAAGTGAGATAACTCATTGAGGCATTATACTTGAATGGAACAAATACATTTTTCAGAATTTCAGCCTATTTTCTCTTCTCTTTATTTTGGCCATGTTAGCTCTGTAAGGAGCAGGGATTGGATGTATCAGTGGACCAGGATCCAATCAGAGAGCAGGGCTGGTACCTGAGCAAGAAACAACGACAGCAGCTTTTGGATGAGCATGGGGTGCAGGGCTGGACCGTTGTTCAATTTCTGGGAGACTCTGTCTTAATACCAGCTGGATCCATGCATCAGGTATGCACACAAACATACACACTGAGTTTTGACACCCAGATGTGCATTTTTATACTGGCCGTATTCTTACTCTACAACAATTACCGTGACGGTAGGAGCCAGAGAGCGCATGTCACTTGGTTATTAGCAACAAGTGCCTTTTGCAGCTAGGTAGGCTGCGATTTTTACAGCGACTTTTTCAATAAAAGGAGCGAGCAGACTTAACCAACGTCCGAGTCCATCCTTGTTCACATGCAGGAGTATTTCTAAAATGGAGAGGATCATGTAAAAGTTGGGATGTCTCCATCTGATTAAATTAAGAGTGCTTTAGTTGGAGCACACGGAAAGGTATTCCATTTGACTCATTTATTAAATGCAGTCCTTTGGCATATACACACAGTCATAAACTTGGTGGAACACGAATGCTGCACAACTTTGGGTATTTATGACAAAATGAACTCAAGCAGCAACGGATAAACTTCCTTGAGTGCATTCACCGTTTACACCGGAGTGACGTTCACTGAATGCTCGCAATGTGGGAAAATCTGATTTAATTTCACCTCTTTTAACGCAAGAAAATATGAAGCGTTTAGGACACAGGTGTCAAACTCAAGGCCTGGGGGCCAAATCCGGCCCGCCACGTCATTTTATGTGGCCCGCGAAAGCAAATCATTTAAGTTTCCATGACCCTTGCTAATCTCTGTTCCAAAACTTTAGCTTGTCGTGTATAATGAAAAATAAAGTTGAGATTTTTTGGTTTGTTCGGTTACAGTAATTTAAACAATATATGAACAAACTTGGCTGCTTAACTTCTGATTTCAATACAACTAAGCCATCAATTTGTTGTGTACAGTAAAAATACTATGAGACAATTTAAAATCGACTTGGTTTCGTCAACATATCGGCCCAATGAAGGAAGTTCTCGCTACAAAATGGCCCGCGACAAAAATGAGTTTGACACCTCTGGTTTAGGAAGATGAGATTGATTCTGTTTTGCTATAGTTTTTACTTTATTGCCAAGCGTTGGTGCTTTTCATACACGGTAACATAAAAAAATACCAGAATTTGACCCCAAAGTTAAGGGTGTGTCCTATACACAGGCACATCTTATATTTTGGGGAATTACGGTAATTCAAATTTATACCCTAAAAGAAAGTCTTGACCCTAAAACAGAGGCCTAAACCTGTGGGATTCACAAAAATGTTCCATCACAAGTATAAGATGTTCCCACAAAGACAGTGAAACCATGAAATTTGGTCCCCAGTTTTGTTTACTAGTCAAATTACAAAATCAACATAGCAACTATCTCGTTTGATTCGTGTGGCCTTGTCAATATACCTGCTGCTTGCAAGTCTTACCGGCTCACCATGTCTGTCAGGTCCAGAACCTTCACAGCTGTGTTCAGGTCATCAATGACTTTGTGTCTCCTGAGCATGTGGCCAACTCCTTCCACCTGACCCAGCAACTCAGACCCAACCATGAAGAAGTCAACTATGAAGATAAACTGCAGGTAATTGTTCAAGTCTGGCTTGAAAATTTGTTAGTTGGTAGGTTAATTTATCTCATTTGAGTATTTTTTTTTTTCATGATCATGGGCATGAGCTCATACTGGGCCACAAACAAATGTTTTGTTTTTTTTTTCAATTTTATTTTCAGTTTCTTCATGGTCTCAAAACCAATTCCCTACAAACACACATGCACTTGCATTTGAGGTCCTTTTAGTCCTCTCAAATGATGACAATAAGCAATCATTTGATGTTCCTTCGTTCATTGTTATTTATTACTCTATAGACATCACTGCTTTTGAATTTGACCAGGCTCATAAATTATATTTGAAGGGCCCAAATAAATTATTTGGATTTTTCACATAATCATCCTTATGTTGTAACCTGATTGCTTGTTTCTCTTGTTTGCATCCAATCGAAATGTAATGTTACACAATTTAGAAGTGAATATGGTTCTAAAGGGTCATCCATTTCTATTAGTGACATTGTAAAAATCATTATGTTTTTTAACATACCATATTGCTCCGTGTACAAGGGGACCTCGTGTATAAGTCGACCCCACCTTCGCCTTTTCTTTTTTTTTTTTTTTAATTTCAATTTGAGTGAATTTTACAAAAAAGAAAGTCTATCCCTGACTTCATTGGTTAAACATATCATGGCTGTTCAATTAAAACACATGGTGGTGAAATGACTTTGAGGCGCATTTTTTCATCGTACAGTGGAACCCCAGGTTACAGCGTCCCTGGCTTACATTTTTTTTTTCATGTTGCAATGTGGAATATGAGATTTTTTTACCCCTCTTTAAGGTGATTTCCCCACTTTGCGACAAAAACAATTGTCTTGACCCTATGGGGTTAGCTTTATTTGTGTTGTTTTGTCTCCATCTGCAGGCGTCTTTAGATAATTGCACTTATTTTCTGTTGCCATCAATGCCTCATTTCAACGCGTCACTACATTGCTGGTCTGCTATTGGTCGACGTCTCCTCACGGAGATGCTGGTCTGCTATTGGTCTGCCTCACTTGTTTCAAAATGGGGGAATGGTAAAGCTTTGTTCTATCATGACTGGTTACAAAACCGTATTTATAGTGCATTTTACTGCTTAATTCAAACTTCAATGGGTTAGCATGGGTCCCAAGGTTGCTAGTGATGTTAGCATGGGTCCCAAGATTGCTAGTGATGTTAAAGAGAGAAGTAAGAAGATGATTTATATGGAAACGAAGCTGGAGATAATCACGAAATATGAAGCTAGCCTAACCTAGGCTATCCTTACTAGGGAATATGGGCATAACAAGTGCCACTCAAAGGTAAATAAATCGTTTTTATATTTTTTTTATGAATGATGTTTTCTGATTGTATACATGTATATTATATATTTGTAGCACTTCTTACACTATCTTGGTTCCAATTTTTAATATGTACAATTCTGATGTTTTTACCTGGGGTTCTAAAGGCAATAGCAATTTATCATTGGTTTGGATTGCCCGCCATATGGTGAACTCGCCTTACGAGTTCAACTGCGGAACGGATTAATCTCGTAACACGGGGGCTCACTGTATATCAAACAACATACTGTTGTGGTTATGGGGGCGAGGGTATGGGACGGGATCAAGACAAGTGTGAGGCGATGTACGTGCGCAAATGCTGAAACTAATGTTGTAAACTAAAAGGATTTGAAGTTTCAATGTTTTTTTTTTTTTTTAATGACATGGTTGACTGTGAATTCATCTAAAAGCCCTCAAAGTCATCATCACTATCTGATACGCCAAATATAGCCATGCATTGAAATGGTAGGAGTTATATCAGACATGCTCTTTTCCCCCCATCGTCATCTCTTCAAACACGCTGGTTACTCTTCCACGGGTAGTAATCATGGGACCCGTCCAATTTGTTTGAAATGGAAATCTTCGTAGATGATTTGCCGAAGCCTTCTTTAGCCAAGTGACGACTGTGGCAGGATCAGAGCATGGATGGATTGCTTTTCGCTGTGTTTCTCACTCCACCTGCTGACATCCATGCATGCCATTCCACTGCTCTCATATTTTTGTCTTGAACAGACAAGTCAAGCTGTATTTTCCTTTTCATAAAGGGTCAAAGCCTGCCAGAAAAGTGATCCACGCAGCCTCGTTGTTGACAACAAAGAGGCAATAAGACGGCGCTCGACCAAAGTGCTTTTGAAAGTGCAAATGTTGAATTAGAGGCATTTACAGGGAACCCTGGCGACTTCGTGATTCCACTATCGCGGATTCGCTAGATCACATTTTTTTTTTTTTCTGTCACGCGAATTCGCGACGCCACAGATTGTTTTTCCCATTACGCGGATTCACGACTTTTTTTTTCTTGCCATATATGTTTCAACAATCCTTGCGATCTTAGGAACCAAATAGATTTAAGTATTTCAATAGATCGCCAAATTCTAAATAAAGCCTTGAGCAGTATGTTGGGAAAATTACTGCTGTAGGAAAACCTGGAATGACAATGGGATATATATATATATATATATATATATATATATATATATATATATATATATATATATATATATATATATACAGTTGGCCCCCCGTGTTACGAACTTAATCCGTTCAGCGGCTACGCTCGTAACTTGAACTGCTCGTATGACGGGCAATCCAAACCTATGTTAATTAGTGAATGCGTGCAACGCGCGCAAAAACCTTAGGTAAAAACATCACGACTTTATACACATATTAAAAATGAGTAACATAATTTACTGTACAGTTAAATAAAGTAACATATACAAAGGAAAAATGACATTTACCTTTGGGGCGATGTGACTTGAGCTGAGTGGAGGCGGAGGGGAGCAGAGACCGACCCGCAGAATTTATTTATTTATTTTCTTAAACGGGAACTTTTCTCAAACTAGAATTTATTACCGGCGATTTCCTTCTCTTTAATCCATAATAGAAGAAGCCCCGGCAAGGAAAGTCTTGCTCTTAGAAGATTGCCGAGCGGTTACGGCTATACTCACGAGCAAGGTTAACCATGCGTGCGCCTCCTTCGTATTTTTTTTTTTTTTATTATCTCCTGCTTCGTTTCTATTGTCATCATCCTCTTACTTCTTCCTTTACCGCCACTAGCAAATTTAGAAGCCATGTCTAACAGATAAAGTTTGCAAAGTCTTAACAACATTCCTTCCTTCCGTTTTTGACTGATTTTCTCTCCTTCCTTCTGTCCCGACCAGCTGTGCCATCAAGCTAGATGAAGGCGTTCGACCAATAGCATATCGGCATTTCCGTGACTGACACCGTGACTGAAACAGTGACTGTGACATTGTAAGAGCAATAGCATATCAGCGGTACCGTGTTGTGCATGATCAGATGATTTCGTTGATGTAGCAAAGGGAAGTCAATTGTACGTACACGTTGACTGGCAAAGCGTGGTGAAATCATAGTTATAACCATCACGAATATACACACATATATAAAATTATTGCCATAATCTACTTTGCAGTTAATTAAATTAACATGGATACACAAAGGATAAATGACATTTTCCTCTGGGGCGACGTGACTTGAGCCGAGTGGAGACGGAGGTGAGCAGAGACCAACCCGCAGAATTTATTGATATATTTTCTTAAACAAGAACTTTTCTCAAACTAAAACATATCACCGGCGATTTCCTTCTCTTTAATCCATAATAGAAGAAGCCTCTCCATTTTGTTGTCGAGCGAGGTCCGTCCCCCGGCAAGGAACGTCTTGCCCTTAGAAGATTGTCGAGCGGTTACGTCCATACTCAGAGCAAGGTTAACTATGCGTGTGCCTCCTTCGTATTTTTTTATTATCTCCTGCTTGGTTTCTATTGTCATCATCCTCTTACTTCTTCCTTTACCGCCACTTGCAATTTTAGAAGCCATGTATAACAGATAAAGTTTGCAAAGTCTTCACAACATTCCTTCCTTACGTTTTTGACTGATTTTCTCTCCTTCCTTCCGTCCCGACCAGCTGTGCCATCAAGATAGATAAAGGCGTTCGGCCAATAGCATATCGGCATTTCTGTGATTGACGTGACGCCGGCCAATAGCATCTCCGTGACTGACTCCGTGACTGACACCGTGACTGAGACAGTGACTGTGACATTGTAAGAGCAATAGCGTTCGACGATGCCGTGATACGCGTCAACCTCCAAATAAGTTGACGTAGCAAAGCGAAAATAAATGTTCGAACACAATGGCCGGCATGTCATATTGTTCGTAAGACGGAAGGTTTGTGCGTAAGTGGGGGACAAAAAAACTCCGCGGTCCACGCTCGTAAGTCGAAATGTTCGTAAAAAAGGGTGTTCGTAAACCGGGGGCCGACTGTGTGTGTGTGTGTGTGTGTGTGTGTGTGTGTGTATATATATATATATATATATATATATATATATATATATATATATATATATATATATATATATATATATCTTTTCTTCGGGGAGACGACCAAGGAGGACACCACTGCTGAAAAATAAAATAATAAAAAAGCGAGACTGGAATTTGCAAAAATGCATGTTGACAAGCCACAAAGCTTCTAGGAGAATGTCCTTTGGACAGATGAGACCAAACTGGAGCTTTTTAGTAAGGCACATCAACTCTATGTTCATAGACTCAAAAACCAAGCATACGAAGAAAAGAACACTGTCCCTACGGTGAAACATGGAGGAGGCTCAGTAATGTTTTGGGGCTGCTTTACTGCATCTGGCACAGGGTGTCTTGAATGTGTGCAAGGTAAAATTAAATCTGTAGACTATCAAGGCATTCTGGAGAGAAATGTGCTGCCTGGTGTCAGAAAGCTTGGTCTCAGTCGCAGGTCATGGGTCTTCCAACAGGACAACGATCCAAAACACACAGCCAAAAATACCCAAGAATGGCTGAGAGAAAAGCGTTGGACTATTCTAAAGTGGCCTTCCATGAGCCCGGATCTGAATCCCATTGAACATCTATGGAAGGAGCTGAAACATGCCATTTGGAGAAGACACCCATCAAACCTGAGACAACTGGAGCAGTTTGCTCTTGAGGAGTGGGCCAAAATACCTGTTGACAGCTGCAGAACGCTCATTGACAAATACAGAAATCGCTTAATTGCAGTGATTGCCTCAAAAGGTTGTGCAACAAAATATTAAGTTATGGGTACCATCATTTTTGTCCAGGCCTGTTTCATTAGTTTGATTTTAAATAATTATGTTAATCAGCAATTCAAAAGTGATGACTGATTTTGATTATTTAATTTTCAATAATTTTTTATTTTTTGTTACTTTTGTAAGTTTCAAGTGATTTCAGTGAGAATTGTGGGTTTTTCCTTCTTTAACTGAGGGGTCCACTGGTGTATATGTATATGTATATATATATATATATATATATATATATATATATATATATATATATATATATATATATATATATATATATATATATATATATATATAATTTATTTATTTATTTTTTTAATAAAGCTTATTGGGATAAATGGAACATTCCTTCTTTTTCTTCATAGGTAAAGAATATCCTGTACCACTGTGTGAAAGAGGTCGTAGGCTCGTTGAAAAGGAGCGTTTCTGAGGAGGAGAAGGAGGAGGAAGAAGAAAACTCGTAACGGCCGAACCGACTGCAATCACCACGCATACTTCTCTCTTTTCGAGAGGAGGATGAGATTGCTGGAGGAGAGCTACTCATGGCATCCGGGAGGCTCCCCGCTTGGTAAACATTGGTGTAGCTGGCAAGAGGCAAACCCACACCGAGCCCTTAAACCTTTCGTGCCAAGAGCTGACACTCAAAAAGAGGCTACTCAACAGACCCCGGGTGCAACCCGTTGGGAAAAAACAAACAAACAAAAACAGAATGTTGGGAAAGCCAAGGTTGGGAGCCTTATAGCCACTGACAACTTAAGCGGGACCGTCATGTGTATTGGTTTGAGCAGCAGGACTGACTGAGACATGATGCGTCCTGCGTCATTGAACCATCGGTTCAATCTGCAGCAAGAGCCCATACAGTGCATTTTTTGAACTGATTTTTTTTTCTCCACTGATTATAAAGCATCACCAGCAGCTAGCAATTTCAGGGCCGTCATTCCTGATGGTCTGCGGTGGGGGCAAATCTCAAGAAAAAAAAAAAAAAAAAAAACATGGGGACATGCAAAGCAAAAATCATCAGCTGTATGAGGCAGCTGGCCCCTTGTTTGTTCCTTTTTGGTTCTGTCACTTTGTGTTTCTTTGTGAAGATGTATTTATTTTATAGCTTTTGTGTAAATGTGATATTAATGAGACAAAAAAAGCATTAATGTAAATGTGACTTGTACAGTTGTTTCCTCCCTCCCCCTTGTTTTGCGCTACAAGATTTTTCATTTGTTATACGGTTCAACTGTGATGGAGGACACACACATGCACCAGCTAATGCCTGTAACTTTGGGAAATGCTAATGTCCTCATGCCATAAATACATTTTTGAAGATGAACTGCCAAACTGTTGTAAAGACTGTCTGAAATTGTATTATGTATAGAAAAAAACTGCTCTCATTTTGCATTTTATGAAAATAAGTATTCCCTGTAAAACAGACATTTACAAAAAGATGTAATTTATTTAAGTAAATGATTCATTTACTTTTTGTTGAGATTTACTGTTGAACTTCTGAAGTTAAAAAGAATATTAAAAAAAAACATCTAACCATAGTGTAAATATATACATATATACATTGAGGTATTTTTATATAAAAAAAAAGTCTTGCTTCAATTTGAAATTTTCAAGTGACATAATGCTTTGTAAAATGAAGTCCAAATGGGGTTTTACATTTTCCATTAAAATGGATTTATCAAACAAAAACAAATTTGTCTTTTTGCTTTCTTTGGACGAGACAATAATGCACACTTTTTAAAATTTCTCTTTGAGTCAAGATTTTTTTAAATCTTTTTTACATAAGATCATGTAAACGAATGTAAAAATATGAGGTAATGATAGCATGAAACCTGGTAAACGATTTCCTTCTTGTGCCAAATGTACTGCTGATGTACTGCTCAAATCGCCGTGCCTTACTTGCGCTTTGAGATCATTGCCTCTAGATGGCAGTATAATCTCGCTTGCTGTTCCTTAATCACGTCCACAAAAATCTGCTAGATGCGCTGTAAAACCTATATACAAAGTTGAGGAAGGTTCGCAAAATACAACCACACTTTTAAACTAATATAGTCTCTGATTAAATATCACTGAAGTTATTCCTTACTATCTGGTCTTGAAGAATAAGAAATGTTCTTTTTTGGGCATTGTTGACTACTGTTCTACATATAATAAGTGAAACAATTACAAAAGGTTGAGACCTTTGCTGACCGCGGCACTCGTACTCGCTGGATGAGTTCAGTTCTGACCAGGAAACAAGGTCGTGATGGGTTTTTTTGGTCATCTTTACAAAATATCCCTAAACCAAAAGGGTCACTTGATAGGCTTGATCAATGGCACTTAAATAATAGACTATGTTAGAAATGAAGTTGACACAAAAATTCTACTTCTTATAAAGACTCAGAGATAATTGCAAGGACCATCATGGTATTTTAAACTTTCCTCAGTTCCTCAGTAGGTATGTGTATTACATATCACTTTTGGGCACAATAGGATACAATTTCTTGTGGGTTATGAGTTATTTTGGTGGCTATATTTCTAACAGGAAGGTAGGACACCTATGGAGCCACATGCAGCTTTTTAACACTGCGATAGTGGCTCCCTGGAGCTTTTTCAAAAACCTGGAAATGGAAAAAGATGGTGGAAAATATTTGGGGGTTTTAATATGGTGTACAAACATGACACAAATATCATTTTCCAATTTTCCATTTTCCTCCTTCAAACATGTTACATTTCAACATTTCTGTCATCAACGATTTTGCGTCTGTGAAGAACATTTCTTGCATCTTGGCTGTTGAAAAAACAAAAAACAAACAAAAAAAAAAAACAACAAAAACTGTAAGTGTTTGATGGGTCATGGATTTCAAAGATGAAAACAAAAACCTGAGCTGAGGGGAGCAGAGGATCGAACAGTTCTTGGATCGAATCATTTGCTTCCATTGCCAGTGCAGCAGAGTTGCTTGCATTTTTGCCTTGTAATGAATGAAAACTGTTCCAGTGGTTTCCAAAAACAGAAGTCACAATAAACGGTTAAGAACACAATCCTGTCATAGTCACATATTTAGTACAGATTAGCTGTTTTTAATGAAAGGAATTCTGATTTGAATGACACATTGTGAATGTATGCATAATTGAGTTCATTGGTAAGATTTATTAATTATATTTAATTTTAGATTACCTAGTTGTGTCACTTACATATTCATGTTTGTATCGAATCATTTTCATAAAAGTTTATTAAGTGTATTTGTATTTGTGTATATTTGTTAACATGCTCTTGCGGTATTTCAGAGATGTGCACTAGCTTTGTTTTCTACATGCCTAAAAGTGTGTTTGTCGTGACAGATATAGTGTTTTGCTGCTTAGGTCTGAGGACGGTGTTGCATTTGTTGTTGTTTTTTCAAGCCCTCCTTTTTCAAATCCTCAAAATGAAAATGACACCAAAATCACATTCATCCATCCATTAGCTAGCGCCTATTTAGATAATAGGCTTATACAGACACTTACAGCATTCAGCTTAATTATAAAGCTTACAGTATAGAAGATTTTAGATTTGTTTGCAGCTCAATCAAAACAGATTTTCTTGTTAGTTTTTTGAATCAATACGTCTCTTTCTTTAGGGCTGCTGACCCCTTCCCGAAATCATGCCTCACGATGTCTTACTGCTGACATCTCTGTGCACCACTGACTTCTAGGAAATAAGAGGGCTTGTGTTGAGTCTGCACTGACATTACGGTATGGGGGGCGTTACTCAATTAGGAGTCAGAGGACCCTGTTGTTTTCTCTGATTGGGAGGAGCTGCTCCTGAGCTCCTGGTTGAGCAGGAATGCTCAGAAATGCGTGAATTGAGGAAAACCCCAGTTCGGTTGTAGTATTCTAACATGTTTAAAAGCTCCAAAAATGTGGAGTAAGAATGCTGTCAATTTGTATAAGTCCGACTCTAAATTGTGTTGCGTTTGCCAGTTGAAAACTTGTGAGTGCAAGATCTGGTTGAATACAACTCTCATTTGTATGACTATGACTTTGCATGAATGTCTTCTTTGGTTTCGGGGATCTGATCCTTTGCATTCGTGGACCTGGATATGCAAATTAAGATGATATAACGCCAAAATCACAGGCAAAGTCGATCTGCTGGACATCCGCGCTGCCATGAGTCATGCGCGTGTACGTCTTTTTGACATCAATATTGCTCCATACATCAACAGCGGATAGTTTGCAATGTGAATGTTCAATTTATTCGTAAATTATTTTATGAAATTGGACTCACAGGTTTATGACCGCAGCTTGCAAGCTAATGACCTGTTTCTCCAAACCCATACATTGTTTGAAAAGCAATACTATAAATTACAAAGTTTGCCCATCAGTATTTTTTTAAGAGATTAACTGCCACATTAACAAAAGGATTCTACTGCAGCGTTTTTTTCCCAAATCAACTGTAGTGCTTGTTTCTGCCAGCAGAGGTCGCTTAGCTGTCACAGAAGCTTCACAAAGTGACAATATTTTATAATAAATTGGCAATAAATGGCCACAAATGGCCCACAAAACCCTAATAATAAAATGCACGTACATTATTTATAAGCTTGACGAATTTTTTTCTGCTCTACACATGTTCGCAGATCGACTAACTATGTTTGTCAGGTATTGCCTCGTAGCTTGCCGTGACGTCGTCTCAATTTGCATATTCAACTCAAACCAAAATGCTCAGATCCACCCAAGCAAGGAAATACGGTTCGGAAAATAAATAGATTTGGGGACGACTTGACAGTGCGGCTACGACAAATAGTCGACATTTTCAACAACGTCGACTATACAAATTAGTCGACGGTGTCGACGAGTCTTTTAGATTTATTCTTTGTTAACTGCACAACCGTACTGAAGAAGTCAAATGTACGCTAACTCATCAGATAATACACAAATCTCGCTTCTATGAGTCTAATTCTATGTACCATTACAGCCACAATGAAATTATTCATCAGTCTATGTTTTACAGTTTTAAATGGTAAAGGAAGCAGTCAATTGTGGATTGAGAAATATACCATTGTAAGAGTCTTTTTTCAAAAACTTAATGTATTACTGTCAGTCCCAACTCAGGTCATGTTAAAAGTGTATTCTGTCTATTAAGGAACATACATTATACTCCATCTGTAATTTTCATTGAATTTTTTTATTTATTTGTTTATTTCAATCAACGGAACATAACCAGGTATTGTGTGAAAGCATGCAAGCAAGAGAACGACAGGAATGACTGCTGACATGACTAATACGGGGATCAGTGCCCATTCATACTTTCAAAGCTTAACTAGAAACACATTATACCCTGCTCCCCATTATATAAGTCTGAACTCAGTGTGTGTGTGTGCGCGTGTGTAATAGGTTAACTAGAGTACATGGAGGCAGTAGTTCACCAGTGAGTTCAGACAGAGGTCATTCTCAAGCTCCTCTTTCTTCTTCCTTCTCTCACTTTTTCTAGTTTATTCTACTCTAACTAGCTGCTTTTCTGAAATGTATTAATTCGGGAGCCTTATACTCAAATCTCCGCTATTTGTTTCCGATTTCTGAAATCTCGTTTCACTTTTGAACTCACAATATTTTTGTGTTAATGTTTTTTGTGCATCATGTTTGTGCAAAATCTGTGTGCGTGCGTGTGTACGTGTGTGTGTGCGTGTGTGTGTGTGTGTGTGCGTGTGTGCGTGTGTGTGTGTGTGTGCGTTTGTATTTGCTACATTGTGGGAACCTGCACCTGACAGCACAATCACAGTGTGGGGACCCAAAAATTTGTGGGGACCCAAAACCGGGTCCCCACAATTCTAACCACTAATTCAAAGATAAAAAGGTCAAATAAGTGCCCTGGCCAATTTTGAAGGACATCCCCACAATGCACAAAAACCGATTTTTTTGTGTGTAAGTGTGTGTGCTCAGTAGGGCATACTGCTGGTGGAAAATGGTACTGCAGCCCACACACACTCTCGAGCTCACGCACACTTTTATACACAAAAAATGTGGTTTTCATACATTGTGGGGTCACCTTGAGCAAGATGGCGGCAGCACACACAAAAAACAGTTTTTGTACATTGTGGGGTCACCTTGAGCAAGATGGCGGCAGCACACACAAAAACAGTTTTTGTACATTGTGGGGACACCGACAAGACGCCATGGGGGAGTTTCTGCAAGAATTTTGCCAGGTTAAACCTACCTAAATGAATGCGGTGAAGTCATACTTGATTCTTATGATTAAAATGTGAACTTTGACCTCATCAAAACCATAGTTTTGGTGCTCTCAGAAAGGATTTAACTTGATTTTATTACAAAGATAAAGGTTATCTACTATATATCTGAGAACATGAACTATTTACTGCTGAACATAAATGCTCAATGTGATAACAACTCCCTATAAAGCTGATTAGTATGTGCCAATGGATTTTGATTGTTAATACAATACTTCTGACATACAGTATTGTTACAAGGAAAACAGTAGCCAGTAGCTTAAAATTTTAGGAGCGCTGAAACAAACCTTAGGGGAGCACATGGTGAAATGATTTAAAAAGCAAGTGTTCAGATTTTGCTCAAGTTTCATTGTATTGATGTTAAATTGATGGGTATTAATTGTTAGAGTCATGCAGGATCCAACATTTATTGTATTTTTTTTTGCATGATGGCCCTGCACTCAATATTCAATAAATATACTCTTCATATCTGCACAAGTGGATGAATAATGTACTGTTTTGTCATATTTTGGGGGCAAAATGCCACTATTTCAAGCTAATCTGGAACCCTGAAACATTTGATATAATTGTGAGCAGCAGGTCCAGTGGTGTCTCTGTTGGTAAAGGCCTACATCATAGAATATACACAGGCATGCACATAAGTGGTACGCCGGTGCGCATGCGCGACAGAAATCACTGATGCGTAACATCACATGCTTCACTTGGCGCATTTGCGTACTCTCCCTAAATTTCAACCATGACAACAACCAAGCCCGGCAAATGTATATTGTTTAATTAATTACCAAAATTGTTTCATGGGCATCCTGCAGTCAGCCCACGGGTCTACGGGGTCCGCGGACCCCATTTTGAGAACCACTGCCTTAACGTACACTTATGTGGTGCAAAATTTACTGCTAATGTCCTTAGCTAGCAGACAAAACCGATGCGTTTGATACAGGTTTAAAGATTTTCAGTCATCTTTTTAGTCTTTATTTGACAAGTACGAAAAGAGCATGCGCGTTTGCCATGGCTAACAAACAAGCTAATTGAGAAGAAATAGCTGATCACCCTCTTGCTAGGTGGTGAAACAGACAGCAGGAACCATTAGTGAGTCGTGGGTCTTCTCCTTGCCTTTCTCAAACCTAAGCGTGCGCATCCCATGTCCTATTTTGAGGACTCTCCTCACATGCAGAATAGAAAATTTCAACTTCCTAGATGAATGTGTTGCAAAGATTTGTGCGTGAAAGTGGTCACAGTCTCAGTGTAAGGCCTTTTACAGGAGATGCACGTGAACCTTGACACTTGTGTATGGCGTGTATGTCTCATAATCGTCACAAACCTTCTGTCTACTCTTTACATGCAGAATATAAAATTTCAACTTCCAATATGAATGTGTCACAAAGATTTGTGGGTTAAAATGGTCACAAACTCAGTTTAAGGCCTTTTACAGGAGGTGCAGGTGACCTTTGACACTTGTGTATGGTGTGTATGTCTAATAATTGGAGGGAGCCAGAGTACCCAGAGAAAACCCATATAATACATGCAAGGTTATGTTTTTTTAACTTCTATTTATCATTAAATATTCTGCGCTACATTATTAGCACCATTGTCTCTGTTTGTTGTTTATTGCTTTTTATTTATTGCTCACTTATGGAATGTAGTCTGTTGCCCGGGGAAGTGAACAGAATAAGAATTTCATTGTATGGTACAAAATTCTCT
Source organism: Hippichthys cyanospilos (assembly GCF_059441005.1). Taxonomy (NCBI): domain Eukaryota; kingdom Metazoa; phylum Chordata; class Actinopteri; order Syngnathiformes; family Syngnathidae; genus Hippichthys; species Hippichthys cyanospilos. The sequence continues at coordinate 2,868,988 of NC_142385.1, forward strand.
TGAATCTTGAAATATTATGCTTACTGTATTTGAGATTGGACTATATTCATTCAATACAGATTATTTCATAAATGTAAATGTGCTTTATTTATATAGCGCTTTAGATATTGAAACAACTATCCAACCATACATCTTCTACTAGTGTAGGGGTGATTCACTTTCCCTTTTGGCTCAGCTCTTTCTTTACCACATCAGACAGTGTAATCCATCTGTTGATATGCCGTTTCATCATACACTCACTCGTGAACAAGACCCCAAGATATTTATTTTCCTCCACTTGGGACAGGACCACATCCCCGACCCGGAAAGGGCACTCCACTCTTTTCCAATGGAGGACCATGGTCTCATACTTGACGATGCTGTTCTTAATCCCAACCGCTTCACACTCAACTGCGAACCACTCCAGTGAGAGTTGGAGGTCACAGTCTGAGGAAGTCGACAGAACCACATCAAAAAGCAGAGATGAAATTCTGAGACCACAAAACCAGAACCCCTCAACGCTTCAGCTGCACCTAGAGATTCTCTCCATAAAAGTAATGAACAGTGATCCGTAACAATCCTGCCGCCTTGGAGGAGTCCAACCCTCACCAGACATGGGTCCGACTTAATGCCAGAAATGCGTTCCGAACTCTCGTACAGGGATTGAACAGCCCATACCAGGGTGTCCGGATATTTTTGACCACCTCGGTGACTTCAGCCTCAGAGATAGGAGAGCCCACATTGAGAAAGCAGAGTATGGAATCTCCAAAGGAAGACAGGTTAGTGAAAATGAGGAGGTCTTCAATCTGCCCATCGGCTCATGATGTCCTGAGTTGAAGTCAGCAGCGCCCCATCTCCATTGTATACAGTGTTAATGGTGCACTGCTTCCTCCTCCTGAGACCCCGGATGGTGGACCAGAAGTTCCCCAAAGCCATCCGGAAGTTGTTTTTCATCTGCGACTGCCAAAGCCACACTCCGCTTGGCCAACTGGTATCTGTCAGCTGCCCCTGGAGTCCCACAGGCCAAAAAGGCCCGATAGGACTCCTTCTTTAGCTTGACGGCACCCCTTACTGCTTGTGTCTACCAGCAGGTTCAGGGACTGCCGTTACGATAGGCAACAATCACCTCACAGCCACAACTCAGATCAGCCGCCGCGACAATGGAAGCATGTCCCCACCTCCCCCGGGACGTGGGAGAAATTTTGCTGAAGGTGAGAGTTGAAACACCTTCTGACAGGGGGTTCTGCCAGTCGTTCCCAGCAAACCCTTGCAATACTTTTGCGTCTGCAAGGTCTGATCAACATGTTTCCCCACCAACGGAGCCAACACACCACCAGGCGGTGGTATGGTCTTCACTTGAATGACCAATTTTGCGGTGGGATTTCTGATGATATGACCACAAAGTTGATCATCAAACTATGGCAAAGGGTGTCCTGATGGCAAGTGCACAGATGGACACCCTTATGCTTGAACATTGTGTTCATTATCGACAATCCACACAGTAGTCCAATAACGAAACACTGCTCGGTTTCAGATAGGGGGCACATTCTTCTCAATCACACCTCTCTCTCTGTCTCTCTGTCATTGCCCACGTGAGGATTGAAGTCCCCATGCAGAACAAGTGAGTCCCCAGAGAATGCGCTACCCAGCACACCCTTCAAGGACTCCAGAAAGGGTGGGTAGCTCAAGTTAAGCTGCTGTTTGGTGCGCAGGCAGTCAGAATGCATCCCCCACCCGAAGGAGGCTACCCTCTCGTCTTCCGGGGTAGAAACCAATGTACAGGCGCAGAGCCGTGGGACAATAAGTATGCCCACTCCTGCTCTGTGCCTCTCCCTATGGCCAACTCCAGTGAAGAGAATCCAAACCCTTTTGAGAAAACTAGTACTAGAGCCCAAGCTGTGTGTGGAGGCACGTCTGACTGTATCTAGTTGGGACTTCTCAGACTCGTAGACTAGCCCAGACTCCTTCCGTGTCAGAGAAGTGACATTTCTTGTCCCAGGAGCTAGCTTCTTTAGCCAGGGATCGGTGCGCCAAGGTCCCCGCCCTTGGCTGCCGCCCAACTTTCTATGAACCCAACCTTGAAACAATTTATATCAGTTACAAAACACAGTCATTATGTTTCATTTAAATTCCATGTCACACAGTAGCTTGAGCATTATGGTGCTTTAAGAATATTTACTTTTTTTGGGAGGGGTGTACTTGTGTTTTAACGATAATAACTTTTGTGCTGTAAATGTTGATGCAAATTGACCACAGTGTGCTTAAAAGCAGCTGAAATTGCAAAGTGACAAGTGCACAATACTGAATAAGTTGGAGCGATACGAAATTGGCAAGGGGAGGGGCCATTCCACCTCTGCAAACTGTTGCTTTTGATTCCCCAACCCCATGACACTTCTTCATGGCTGATTGACTTCGCAATGAAGAAAAACAATTGGAAAGATTTCGATGGAGAATTCATCGTTTCAGCATCACCAGAAATACCTTCAAAGACGCATGAAGTCCGGTGAAGGATTAATGGAGGTAAGTTTTTCAAATTTTGCTCATATAATTATTATAAGGGTATAATTTACTGGGTCATAAAAGACTTTGCAATCGATAAGTGCAGACTCTTTTTCTCTGCCATGTTCGGAGAATAGAGATACTGATTCCATGATTAGGATAGCGTTTCATAATATGTGAGGCCATAACAGCCCCATGACACAGCTAAAATCACCCCTAGCACAGGCCTTTTTTTAACCCTTTCACGACCGATTCTTTTTTTCTTTTTTTTAACTTATGGCATATATTACTTGTTTATAATTCTAGGTCCTAGACAAGTTATCCTAGACTCTAGGATAACTTGCAAAATTAATTAAAAAAAAAAAAACACTTCCGTTTACACCAAGAAATACCACTGGGACTATATATCCCATAGACGATAGCATACACAACACGATACTATCCATCCATCCATCCATCCATCTTCTACTGCTGTGTTCCGGGGTCGGGTCGCGAGGGCAGCATCTTAAGACAGGAAGCCCAGACTTCCCTCTCCCCGGCCACTTCATCCAGCTAGCTCCTCTAGAAGAATACCCAGGCGCTCCCAGGCCAGCCAAGCGACATAGTCCCTCCAGCATGTCCTGGGTCGTCCCCGGGGACATGCCAGAGAAGGGAAAATTATCACCTAACACCTACAATATTTTGTAATCAGTGTAATCTAGGGTAAAACAAATATATCGTCACGTTCTGCCTGGGTTTTCTTTTGTTGAGGCAAGTTTAGTTGTGGATTTTTGGGTTTGTTTTGCCTTTCAGTTCTGATCTTCCTTGCGTCAGCCCCTCTCGTTAGCTTGATCCTGCTGTCCGCGTGTTCCTGCCCTGTGTATCAGCTTCCATTCTTATACCCACTGCCACTTTTTTGAAAAGCTGCGGGATGGATTGTCAGAATGGGAGTGAAAGGGTTAATGCAAAAGATGAAAAAAGTATTGATGTGGGTGGTTGAAATTTACTTAGATTGAAATTTGTAGAAAAGCACGTGTAGATTTATCAATTGGGCTGTATTGTAAGGTATTTTTTTTTTTAAGTAAAATCCAGTATGTGAGTATCTTCTTTAATAAGTCATCTGATCTATTTTGAACAAAAAGTATTATCAATAAATGTAGGAGACCCTTCAAATAAAACATGTTTTCTTTTTTGAATTAGGTCCAGGAAGATAAACCACAACAAGAAACAACACAGGTATGTTGTATTACAATGCCACACACTGAAATCAGTCAAATAATGTTTTTTTAAAAAAAAATAAAAAACACTGTCTATTGCATGGATGTCAAAGTCCAGTCCTCGAGGGTTGGTATCCTGTACGTTTTCGATAGTTCCCTTCCAAACATATTGATTCAAATAATTACAATAATATAAGCTTCTGCAGGCCTAGCTTGAAGAGCTAATCATTTGAATCAGGTAGGAATGGGGAGAGGAACCAGAAAAACACAAAAGACTCTGACTGTCAAGGATCAGAGCTTGTAGCGTGATCTGTTGTAACTTGCACTTAAAGGAGCAGTCATTCTCTCAAACCTATTTTGACTATACAGTATGTTTTATGTCACAGGTGTCAAGCTCCAACAGTCACAAGCTTACAGACAAGGAAGTGTTTTTTTGTTGTTGTTATTTAGTCCAGTAAATCATGTGGTCGAGTATACGAGGATAAAAATAAACTACCGTATTTTCTGCCATCACCTTAATGCTGTGGAGGGGTTTGCGAGTTCCAATGATCCTAGGAGCTAAGTTGTCGGGGGCTTCAGGCCCCTGGTAGGGTCACCCATGGCAAACAGGTCCTAGGTGAGGTTCCAGACTACACACGGCTCACAAACCCCATATGAAGAAAAGGATAAATGGATTTAAGTTTCCCTCGCCTGGATGCGGGTCACCGGGGCCCCCCTCTGGAGCCAGGCCTGGAGGTGGGGCTCGTTGGCAAGCGTCTGGTGGCCGGACCTGCACCCATGGGGCCCGGCCGGGCTCAGCCCGAAGGGATGACGTGGTCCCCCCTCACATGGGCTCACCACCTGTGTGAGGGGCCATAGAGGTCGGGTGCAAAGAGAGCTGGGCGGAGGCCAAAGGCAGGGACCTTGGCGCACTGATCCCCGGCTACAGAAGCTAGCTCTTGGGACATGGAAAGTCCCCTCTCTGGCGGGGAAGGAGCCTGAGCTGCTGTGCGAGGCTGAGAAGTTTCGACTAGATATAGTCGGATTCACCTCCACACACAGCTTGGGCTCTGGTACCAGTCCTTTCGGGAGAAGTTGGACTCTCTTCCACTCTGGAGTTGCCCGCGGTGAGAGGCGCAGAGCTGGTGTGGGCATTTTTGTTGCCCCCCAGCTCAGCACCTGTACATTGCGGTTTATCCCAGTGGAGGAGAGGGTAGCCTCCCTCCGCTTTCGGGTGGGGGGATGAGTCCTGACTGTTGTTTGTGCCTATGCACCAAACAGCAATTCAGAGTACCCACCCTTTTTGGAGTCCTTGGAGGGTGTGCTGGAGAGTGCTCCCTCCAGAGACCCCCTTGTTCTTCTGGGGGACTTCAATGCTCACGTGGGCAATGACAGTGAGACCTGGAGGGGCGTGATTGGGAGGAACGCCCCCCCCCGATCTGAACCTGAGCGGTGCGTTGTTATTGGACTTCTGTGCCCGTCACGGATTGTCCATATTGAACACCATGTTCAAACATAGGGGTGTCCATATGTGCACTTGGCACCAGGACACCCTAGGCCGCAGTTCGATGATCGACTTTGTAGTTGTATCATCGGATTTGCGGCCGCATGTTTTGGACACTCGGGTGAAGGGAGGGGCGGAGCTGTCAACTGATCACCACCTGGTGGCGTGTTGGCTTCGATGGTGGGGAAGGATGCCGGCCAGACCTGGCAGGCCCAAACGTATGAGGGTCTGCTGGGAACGTCTGGCAGAGTCTCCTGTCAGAAGGAGTTTCAACTCTCACCTCCGGCAGAATTTCTCCCATGTCCCGGGGGAGGCGGGGGACATTGAGTCCGAGTGGACCATGTTTCGCGCCTCCATTGTCATGGCGGCGGATCAGGAGCTGTGGCCGTAAGGTGGTCGGTGCCTGTTGTGGCGACAATCCCTGAACCCGCTGGTGGACACCATCGGTAAGGGATGCCATCAAGCTCAAGAAGGAGTCCTATCAGGCCTTTTTGGCCTGTGGGACTCCAGAGGCAGCTGACAGGTAACGACTGGCCAAGCGAAGTGTGGCTTCGGCGGTCGCCACGGCAAAAACTCGTGTGTGGGAGGAATTCGGTGAGGCCATGGAAAGCGACTTCTGGATGGCTTCAAAGAAATTCTAGTCCACCATCCGGCGTCTCAGAGGAGGGAAGCAGTGCATCATTGACACTGTGTACAGTGGAGACGGGGAACTGCTCACCTCAACTCGGGAAGTTTTGAATCGGTGGGCAGAATACTTCGAAGACCTCCTCAATCCCACCGACATGTCTTTCCTTGAGGAAGCAGAGTCTTTGGGCATCGAGGTGCGCTCTCCCATCTCTGGGGCTGAAGTCACTGAGGTGGTCAAAAAACTCCTTGGTGGCAAGGCCCCGGGGGTGGATGAGATCCGCCCAGAGTTCCTGAAGGCTCTGGATGTTGTAGGGCTGTCTTGGCTGACACGCCTCTGCAACATCGCGTGGACGTCGGGGACAGTGCCCCTGGATTGGCAAACTGGGGTGGTGGTCCCCCTTTATAAGAAGGGGGACCGGAGGGTGTGTTCGAACTACAGGGGAATCACACTCCTCAGCCTCCCCAGTAAGGTCTATTCAGGGGTGCTGGAGAGGAGGGTTCGTTGGGAGGTCGAGTCTCAGATTCAGGAGGAGGAGTGTGGTTTTTGTCCTGGACGTGGAACAGTGGACCAGCTCTACACCCTCGGCAGGGTCCTCGAGGGTGCATGGGAGTTCGCTCAACCAGACTACATGTGCTTTGTGGACTTGGAGAAGGTGTTCAACCATGTCCCTCGGGGATCTCTGTGGGGGTAGTTTCGGGAGTATGGGGTACCGGATGCCCTGATACGGGCTGTTCGGTCCCTGTACGACCGATGTCCGACTTACTGCCAACGTCCGGCATTAAGTTGAATTTGTTTACAGTGAGGGTTGGACTCCGTCAAGGCTGCCCTTTGTCACCAATTCTGTTCATTATCTTTATGGACAGAATTGTTTGGCGCAGCCAAAGCATTGAGGGGGTCCGGTTTGGGAGCCTCAACATTGCATCTTTGCTTTTTGTGGATGATGTGGTGCTGTTGGCTTCTTCAGGCCGTGACCTCCAACTCTCACTGGAGCGGTTCGCAGCCGAGTGTGAAGCTGCTTGGATGAAAATCAGCACCTCCAAATCTGAGACCATGGTCCTCAGTCGGAAAAGCGTGGAATGCCCTCTCCGGGTCGGGGATGAGGTCCTGCCCCAAGTGGAGGAGTTCAAGTATCTCGGGGTCTTGTTCACGAGTAAGGGTAGGATGGAGCGTGAGATCGACAGATGGATCGGTGCGGCGTCTGCTGTCATGCGAGCTCTGCATCGGTCTGTCGTAGTGAAGTTAGTGTTTACCACTCGATCTACATTTCTGCCCTCACCTATGGCCACAAGCTGTGGTTTCTGACCGAAAGAACAAGATCCCGGATCCAAGCGGCCGAAATGAGTTTCCTCCGTAGGGTGTCCGGGCTCTCCCTTAGAGATAGGGTGAGAAGCTCGGTCATCCAGGAGGGGCTCAGCGTCGAGCCGTTGCTCCTCCGCATTGAGAGGAGCCAGCTGAGGTGGTTTGAGCATCTGGTTTGGATGCCCCCCAGACACCTCCCCGGTGAGGTGAGGTGTTTCGGGCATGTCCCACTGGAAGGAGGCCCCGGGGAAGACCCAGGACACGCTGGAGAGACTATGTCACTCAGCTGGCCTGGGAGCGCCTGGGGATCCTTCCGGAAGAGCTGGATGAAGTGGCCGGGGAGAGGGAAGTCTGGGCTTCCTTGCTCAAGCTGCTGCCCCCGCGACCCGACCCGGTAGAAGATGGATGGATGGATGGATGATTCAAAAGGATGGATTACAATTGGGTGAAAGAGCTACAATGAGAGCAACACAACTGCACATGTGCAGTGGCCATATTGCTATCGAGACAGAAACCTGAGAGGTTCAGATGTCTCATTCAAGCCAAGTCTTTTAAACCTACTTACTAGCTTTGATTACATGCACACAGGAAACCTGCATATATATATATATATATATATATATATATATATATATATATATATATATATATATATATATATATATACACATTACTAATTTAAATAATCAACAATACATTCAGTGAAACATTTTTTTCATTGAGTGAAACTTATTTTTTCAACCTTTTGTTTATTTATTTATTTTTGTCACTTTCGATTCTCTATATATTGTCAAGCGCTGTATCTAATTAAATTCAAATGTGTCAACAGTCATGTCAACAATCATGGCATGAATGCTGTGACCGCACTCTTGCACGTGACCGGAAACTATAGAGAGCGCGCGAAATGCCTTCAACCACAGACAGTATGAAGCGAATGTGATCATATTATCAGATGTAGACACCATCGTGATTCGGACGAGATTAAGGTAACGAGTAAATTCGTTTACAGCAAAGCAGCTAAGATGTTAGTTTTCGACAGACGATGTGTAATTTGGATGTCGTTTAAACAGAGAAAGTTGACGTTTGGGAGTTCGATTTTGGCTGTGTTGTCAATGGTGTTAGCAGCGGCTAGCGCAAGTGATGCTAAACTGCTGAATGTGATAAAATTGACTGTGACTGAACGTCCTCGTTTTGTCCACTTTTTGCATCTTGCCCGGTGCGTCCGTGCTTGTTTTCAAAATTTGTGCAAATGTCCGGTTTTCATCATAGGACTAATTAGCTTGTGCTCTTAAAAAATAAGGGGAGATGTTTTGTAAAAGTCAGAAGGGGTATCATTGAGTGAGATATTTATTTGACACGTGTTGTCTTTTTCGAAATCAAAATATTGTAAATGTCTGTTTGCTGTCTGGGAAAGTAAAAGCTCTAATTTTGTTGTTTGTAGTTTAGAGGGTAGTTTTGACATGTTGCTTTTCCACCTGGCTCACTCATCCACATTTGCTTACTCAGCAAGCTACTACTGTTGCTTTTGTAAAGGACACCTATAATTTTAGACATGTTCCTTTTAACATATTCAATATGTGGTTTTCAACTTAGTGTGGTGTTTATTAAAACTCAGACAACTTTTGTTTACTTTTTCTGTTGCAATTGAGTCCATTTGTGATTTTGCCCTTCTACTTAATTTTTCTAGAACCAAAGATGATAAACTTGGTTTTGTTTAAGTTCAGAGATCATTTGTTTGTGTCAAACCAGTTTTTCAGTATATTTAATTCCTCTTCCACATTAGTCTGAAGTCTTTCAAGATTCATAACAAGACGTTGCATCGGCAAATACTACTTTCTTAAAATTATTCATAATGCCACACATGTCATTAACATATATAATATAACTAATATAGGACCAAGTACGGAGCCTTGAGCAACCCCAAGTGCCATCTTTAAATGAGCTAATATCATTATTAAGCAATACATACTGTTTTCTGTCATTTAGGTAACATCTTATCCATTCATATGTCAATCCTCTTATTCCATATCTTAAATGTTCCCATTAATACAATATGATCTATAGCAGGGGTGTCTTAATCAGGTCCTCAAGGACTGGTTTCTTCCCTGACACACCTGATTCAAATAATCAGGTCATCAGCAAGCTCAGCAGAAGCCTGATGATGATCCTGATCATTTCAATCTAATGTGTCAGTGAAAAAAACCTGCAAAACATACAGGACAGCGGCTCTCAAGGACAGAGTTTGGACACCCCTGATCTAGATAAGATTTTAGCAACATTTTCAAAATAAAAAATTACTGTGAATATTAACTTTCCATTTTCAAAATGATTTATTTTTATTGAGCAGGCTGCAATAAACTACAGTTTTCCCATAGACTGCTGCAATAACAAATGAAACAGCTCATATCTTTCAGAATAGTTTAACATCAACAAAATAAAATACATACTTCCTTTTCACATGCTACTTCACGAAAAGTTGCTGCCGAGCTCTTTCATAGTTGAACATGAATGTTCAAAACATGTGGCCACAAATCAGATGAGACAACCACAAAATCGTCTCTCCCGTAGTTGATTATGGTCTAGGAATATAATAGCCACTCAAGCCATCTCATGCAGAGACTTTAGACCAGGCATGTCCAAACCCAGTCCTAGAGGACTGCCTATCCGGCATTTTTTGGATATTTCTGTCCTCCTAACACACCTGATTCAAATGCTCAGCTCATCAGCTAGCTCAGCGAAAGCCTGACAACAAACCTGATCATTCGAATCAGCTGCATTGGATGACGGAAACATCAAAAATATGCAGGATAGGTGTCCCTCGAGGACTGGTTTTGGACATGCCTGCTTTAGTCTGTGTCAAGTAGTCTTGCGCACCATTGCCCAACATGTGGTTTTCTTTAGACAATGTACGACTCAAATGTCATTCAGAAAAGCAGGATAATGTCAAGAGCGAGTCATTGGCATAACGGGCGTGGGCATGGGGCGGCATGGCTTGGTGGTAGAGTGGTCGTCTCCCAGCCGAAAGGCCGTGGATTCGATCCCCCGACCATCAAGACCATGTCTAAGTGTCCTTGTGCAAGACACTGAACCCCCAGTTGCTCCTGATTCTGTCATCAGTAGGTAAAAGACTAATTAGTGTAAAGCGCTTTAAGTACCTAAGGTAGAAAAGCGCTATATAAGTGAAAGTCCATTTACCATTTCACCATAACCTGTATTTAGTGGATTCACATAGTTTCTCAAATGTCTATAGTATAAGGGCCAAAAGTCATAGAAGTATGAAAAGGTGATTTATGTCATAACTTTAAACATACCAATTTTCAACATGTTTAGGATGGAGGACAATCGACTGTGACCGAATTGGCAGAGCCGGGGATGACCAGGGCCGAACAGCAGCCTTCTCAGCGATCTACTAACTCAGAGCTAGAGGTACGTATCCCATCGGCGCAACCTGACTGGTCTTAAGCTGTTGGCGTAGCCGTCTCATACAGTAGACTTCTGCAGATTACTCAAGTCTTGGAAAGTATGTTGTGTTCCCTCGTAATAGTCAAAAAAACTTTCAGTCTGATATAGGGCTGTATGGCTTGGTGGTAGAGTGGTTATCTCCCAGCTAAGAGGCTGTGGGTTCGATTCCCCCGACCGCCAAGACCACGTCGAAGTGTCCTTGAGCAAAACACTGAACCCTCAGTTGCTCCTGATGCTGCATCATCAGTGGGTTAATGACTAGTTAGTGTAAAGCGCTTTGAGTACCCAAGGTAGAAAAGCGCTATATAAGTTAAAGTCCATTTACCATTTGTAGGGTTTACTCAGATTGTTGTGTATTGTGGGGTCCAGTTAAGAATTTTGGTCAACTCAGTCTTATGCCTGTAAAACAGTGTGTCTGCTTTGACACTTACTCCGATCTTTCTGGTTTTGTGGGGTCCAGTCAGGTATTATGTCCATGTGATACACGCACTTGTTGCTTGTTTTACTGTGTTTGTGGGGACCCCGTAAAATATTTTAAATTGTTCCCATAAATGGTAGTTATCAGTGTTTTTCATCTTTGATGTACAAAACTACAATCAGAAATTGTGTCTTCTTGTAATTGATAATGGGCTCAGAATCTACCAGCCACTCAAGGCGTCACATACGGAGACTTTAGGCTGGCGTCAGGCTATCTTGTGCAACGTTTCCCACTTCAGTGGACGTAGGACTCAAACATCATTTGGAACAGCACAACACTGTCAAGAGCGAGTCATTTGGAACAAGCTCGATATGAAAAGGTGATTTATGTCTTATTACTTTATAAATTATATCAATTTTCATCATGTTTAGGATGGACAATCGACTGTGACCGAATCGGCGGAGCCGGCGATGACCAGGGCTGCACAGCAGCCTATTCAGAGATCTGCAAACTTAGAGATAAAGGTACGTGTCCCATCGGCTCAACCTGACTGGTCTTAAGGAGTTGGCGTAGCCGTCTCATAGACCTCTGCAGATTACACAACTCTTGGAAAGTATGTTGGGTTCCCTCGTAATAGTCACTAAAGCTTTCAGTCTGGTATCTGGTTCACTCGGGTTGTTCTATTCCTCCCCTCCAGACGCCAAAGGCGGTGCTACAAACACAGAATAAACCTTCGCGCAAGCGCAAAACGCATACCATCAAAAACATCATGTATATGACAACGGGGACGTATATATATATATATATATATATATATATATATATATATATATATATATATATATTTTATATATATAAATAAAAGGCCGCGTCACCCAGTAGTCCGTCTCTCAGAACCTTCTCGCTCGTTGGTTTGCATGCCATATGAGTACAGCACCTTTTGCGGTTTATTTCCTATCGTCGTGTGTCGCCCATTGACTGTGTCAGTCGGGGTTGCTGTTTACTCTTTGCCCTCCGGTGTATGCGATGGTTGTGTTGGTTTATCCTCGAAGAGTGGAAATGGTTTATCTACCATTATTACTTAAGCAACGTTTGCTGTGGCTTTGCTTCACGGGGTGAGTTGCGTCGTTGCATGCTCGCCATAAAGTTGTGTTTTGTTTTTGCTTGGCTGTGAAATTTCCACGGTTCTTTGTGTGCCTGATCACCCGCCAGCTTTTGGTGTCGCGAATGCGTCTGTTATCGGTCCTGGCCGCGTTGCTTGCGCTTCGCACATGATCTTGGCTGGTTGCTATTGTCCATCATCCGCGGTTACTCTGCGTTACGTACCGGTTGCTGTTTTTGTGGGGTGTTCCTCTCACCAATTGGCGGCACATCTGCTCTCGGCCCCGTGTCTCTTGCTTGTCTGGCTCGCAGCGGTTGAGTCCTGCACCAGCTTTTGCCTTGACAGCTTTTGTTGCACTTTTCACGGTCGTATGGAGGGCTCTGTGCTGTGCTCCAGTTGTGGCTGTCATGTTGTGCTGGCGGACTCACAGGGTGGCCGCTGTTTACGTTGCTGTGACTCGGCGCATGTTGACACAGCTTCTTTGCCGCAAGTGACTTTGGCTGTGGATGATGTGACCAGTTCTTTGGACTCAAACAAGGCTACTTCCGTGGCTGCGCCTGTTGAGTTGGCAGTCTCCTTGCCACCCTTTGGCTGACGAGGCTCTGCCAATCTAGCTCCGCCTGCTTCTACCTCTAAGCGAGGTTATCCTTTGAGGATGAGATTGCTTATTTGCGTTCCCAATTGAAAGTGATACCTGCACTGTGCAGGAGCGCCTCCAGCCCGAGTGCCTTGGCTTCCGGTGAGCTGTCCTCTTTTCAAGGCGCTGTTGCACCGGATCTTTACAAGAATGTTGATGCTATATCTCTGTCTGCTTCAGACTCATGCTTCCGTGAGTCTTCGATTCTAGGGACTCTGCTGTTTGTTCGCCTCCTTCTGAGAGGGGCTTGTCGCTCACCGTATTTGGTGATGTGGATTCACTTATGTCCCTTTTGCGCACTGCTTTGCCGGAGTTTAAGGTGGACATTCCTTGTCACCAGTCTCCCTGGAGAAATCCCTTTTCCTGGCGTGGCCACCCATCTGTGGCCTTAATTGTCCCACAGAGTGGGCATTATTTAGATCTCTCGCAGTCCTGTTGGGCCGATACGAGTGTCTTTGCCCGCCTTACCTCTGAGGGGCGTACATTGCCGGCGTTGCAGGATGCTGCTAACATTGGGTTAGACTACATGCCGGTTGTGGAGGAAGATGTTGCTTCCTTGGCTCATGTCACCTGACGAGCTCGCTGGGATTACGCGGAGTTGTGCTAATATACAATGTCACATGGAGGATGACCTCGTTGCAAGGGCCTATAATGCTTGTGTGCGCTCGCCTCGAAATTGGCAACACTGTCTCGCATCTGTTGTTCACTGCCATGGCGGAAAGGAGATACTGAGTCGGTTTTGTTATTTGGCGAGGCATGTGTACATGCTTTTGCCCTTATGACAAGGGACCATGGGCGGGCAATGTCCTACTTGGTGCGTTCACACTGCCTTTTGTGGTTGACTCAGTCCTCCTTGACTAAGTCCTCAGCGTACTCTGCGGGACTTTACTGTCATTCCTGGAACATTTTGCGGTTCTGGTGCAGTGGAGACACTGGAACGGTCGCTCAGGGTCAGTTAGGTACGTGTGCAGCTCTCCGACCACGACAGAGCTTCGGCCATTTATGGTCCTCCTCGGTTTCCTGCCTATGTGCCTCATTACCGTGTTTCATTGCGTAGCCAAATGTATGGGGTTCCCAGTTGCTTGTGTATCCCCAGATGGTATGCTGCTGTGGACACTCGCTCTTTGGCGCGTGTGCCTGCTGTGAGTGGAGTTTGTCCCACCGGTGGATTTCGCTCTGGTCGTCGGAGGCCTGACGGTAGACCCCAGGCGGTTGCTCCCCAGCCACCCCCCTTCCCCCAAGGCCCCGCAAACCCGTGGGTTACGGGACTGAGGTGTTGGGGCCGGCCGTCTGGTGTATTTCCCCTCAGCAGCTCAGGCTGTGGGCTGCTTTGCAGACAGACCCCTGAGTGTTTTCCACTCTGTCCCGGGGATATAAATTGCAGTTTTGACGCCTGCCCTCCATACAAAGTTGGGTCCGGGAGACCTTTATCGCTGACCCCGGCAAAGGCCTTGGCCCTCGATCAGGAGCTTACTACTCTCCTGGCCAAAGGGGCCATGGAGCCTGTTTTCTTTCTAAGCCTCATCAGGGGTTTTTATTCCCCTTCCTTGTCCCATAGAAGACAAGTTGTTTTCACCCGATTTTGGACTTGAGAAGGCTCAAACGTTACCTCAAGAGAGTGCCGTTTTGCATGCTTACAACGTCTGACGTATTGCGGTTTGTCAGTCTTGGCGAATGGTTCACATCAGTCAATCTTACAGACGCTCACTTTCCTGTCTCCATCGCGCTTCATCAGAAGACGTTTTCTGCGCTTTGCTTTCAGGGGCGCCCACTGGCAGTTCCAGGTGCTTTCGTTCGGCCACTCACTCTCACCAAGGGTGTTCACTCACTTCGTGAAGGCGGCCCTTGCTCCCCTGCAGGCGAGAGGTAGGAAAATTCTCCCGTACCTGGACTGATCTTCGCGCTGTCTCATGCTCAGGTGGTCAGGATACTAACTACCGTGCTGCTTCGTCACATCTCTCGGTTAGGGATTAGGGTGAAGTCGTCTTTGGTTCTGTCACAACAGAACACCTTCGTTAGGGGGTTGCTGGACTCCATGGCCATGCTGGCCCCCGCCCTTCACTTCAGCGAGCGAATGACATTTTGTGTGTCCTGGGGGTTTTCGCCTTAACACGCGCTTTCCTTTTGGAATTTTTTTTACTCCTGCTAGGCAAGTTGACTACCCTCATTGCGGTGGTTCCTCTGAGGCTCCTATACCTTAGTCCCTACATATGGTTGAGTGGCTTTCACTTGGATGCCAAGAGACATCGGCACCGATGCCTACAGGTGTCTTGTCGCTGTCTTCTCGCATTGGCCTTGTGGCACCTATGTGCTTTTGTGGCTGCTGGCGTTCGGCTGGGAGTGGTGCTGTCTCGCCGGCAAGTGGTATCCAGCGATGCCGTCTCTCTGGCTGAGGTGCTGTTTGGCAGCACAGGCTCGCTCAGGAGCATTGGTCGTCGGCGGATACCGCAGACCACATCAATGTCCTGGTACTTCGAGCCATGCAGCTGGCCTTCATCCCCTTCCTGCCATTACTTCGGGGTCGGCACGTCCTTGTGCGGTCAGACAATACCTCGACAGTTTTCCACATCAATCATCGGGGGGGTACCAGGTCCATCAGGCTGTTGTTGGTCGCTGGAGCCCTTCTTTAATTGCTGCCACCCATCAGCTCAGTCTGCAGGCTGCCTACCTTCCGGGTGTCCTGAACCAGGTAGCGGACTCGTCTCGTGGGGTTTCAGCGCCAGGGGAGTGGCGTCTACAGCCGGAGATTGTGCTTGTATATGAGCTCGTTTCGGCCAAGTGGAGGTCGACCTCTTTGCCACACTAGAGTGGACTCACTGTCCCCTTTGGTTCTCTCTGATGGAGGTCAGCAGTCCACTGGGGCAGGATGCCCTGGCGCACTCATGGCCGTTTTGTCTCCCATACGCCCCGCCCCCCCCCTTCCCCTGATCTGGACGGTGCTTCAGAGGGTCCATCAGGAGGGCCACACCCTGTAGCTGATGGCCGTTTTGGCCGACACGGACATGGTTCCCTCTGCTCCACAGCCTGTGTTTTGCTGACCCTTGGCAGGTTCCAGCCCGTGTGGCATCCCCACCCTCATTGACTTCGCCTGTGTGTGTGTGTGGCCTCTGAGGGGCCTGACCCATTGATGAGCTGCTGCTCTGATTCAGTCAGGTGCATTATTGTCAACGGCAGGGCTCCTTCCACGCGGTTGTTGTCTAACAACAGATGGGAGTTCTTTGTGTCGTAGTGGATGACGCTTGCCACGGACCCAGTGGCTTCCTCTATAAGGGTCGCTCACCTTCCATGTTGAAGGTGTATGTCGCTGCCAATGCGGCCCACTACGCGGCGGTTGATGGCGACCTGATAGGGCGCCACTCGCTTGTTTCTTCTTCATGAAAGGGGCCTGGTGTCTCCGACCCTACAGTGTGCCATGCACCGGTGCCTGGAACCTGTGCGTAGTGCTTAATTTCTTGTGCCAGCCTCCTTTTGAACCCCTGTGTGAGGTGCCTTCAAGTGGGTTTCTCTGAAGACTGCGTTTTTGCTCGTTGTTGTCTAGGCCAAATGAGTTGCAATTGCATGCCCTGTCCTGTCATCCCTTCCTGCGTCAACAGGCACCCTGATGGAGGTGCGGTCACTCTGTAGCAGAAAGCGCTTTTGTTCTGAAGGTGCAACCCTCTACCTATCTCAACAAACCTTTTGCGTATTATTAGTTTCGTGCCCCCGCCTGGGGACGCTGGGACCTCCGCCGGCTTCTTGTGCCCTGTGCGGGCACTGCTTCCTTATGTCCTTATGTTTGTCTCACTGGATCGTTAACGTGATCACGCATGCTTGCGGGGATTTGGAACACCCCTTACCTTCGAGTGTCTGCAGCCCATTCTACTAGGAGTGTCTTGACTTCTTGAGCTCGACTGAAAGGGGTTCCCTTTGAGAATGTTTGTGCTGCTGCTTCCTTGTCGTCACCTGACACTTTTGCCAGGTTCTACTATGTGGATGTTGCAGCCCCCCATTCTATGTACTGTATATGCTCCTGGGCTCCTTGGGGGCATCTATGTAAGGTTGAGGTGAATAGCGTGGTCTCCTCGTGACTTCGCTGTTATACGTCATTCCTAGGTTTTACCACCGCCTCTGGGGTGATATAGAACGGCAGTTACGTGTTTAATAGTGGTTCTATGATCCCCGAATGACCACTAGAGTTACTTGTCATTCGAATTCCTTGTCCTCACGTTGTTTGCGCAAGTCTGTTCTGAAGGACAGACTAACGGGTGACGCTGCCTTATATATGTCCCTGGTGTCCTATACATGAGGTTTTTGATGGTATACATTCTCATCTTGCGCTTGTGCGAAGGCTTATTCCGTGCTTTTATCACCGCCTCTGGCAGTCATCCGGATATAACCACTGTTACATATATAACTGTTGTTTTGTGTTGTGGGGTCCAGCCAAGCATACTGGTCAACTCAGTCTTATGTGTTTAAAACAGTGTGTCTGCTTTGACAATTACTCTGATCTTTCTGGTTTTGTGGGGTGCAGTCAAGTATTATGTCCATGTGATACACACACTTGTTGCTTGTTTTACTGTGTTTGTGGGGACCCCGTAACATATTTTAAATTGTTCCTATAAATGGTAGTTAACAGTGTTTTTCATCTTTGATGGACAAAACTACAATCAGAAATTGTGTCTTCTCGTAATTGATAATGGGCTCAGATTCTACCAGTCACTCGAGGCGTCACATACGGAGACTTTAGGCTGGCGTCAGGCTATCTTGTGCAACGTTTCCCACTTCAGTGGACGTAGGACTCAAACATCATTTGGAACAGCACAACACTGTCAAGAGCGAGTCATTTGGAACAAGCTCGATATGAACTTCCCACTTCGGTGGTTTTCTGTTGGCAACATAGGACTCAAATGTCAGCTCTATTGAGTAGAATGTATATCGTATGAGGGCCAAAAGTCATAAAAGTATCAAAAGGTGATTTATGTAATATTACTTCATAATTTATATCAATGTTCAACATTTTTAGGATGAAGGACAATCGACTGTGACCAAATCTGCAGAGCCAGTGATGACCAGGGCCGCACAGCAGCCTTCTCAATGATCTACAAACTCAGAGGCAGAGGTACGTATCCCATTGGCTCAACCTGACTGGTCTTAAGCTGTTGGCGTTGCCGTCTCATAGACCTCTGCAGATTACACAAGTCTTGGAAAGTATGTTGTGTTCCCTCGTAATAGTCAATAAAGCGTTCAGTCTGATATAGGGTTTACTCAGATTGTTGAGTATTGTGGGGTCCAGTTAAGCAACTTGGTCAACTCAGTCTTATGTCTGTAAAACAGTGTGTCTGCTTTGACACTTACTCCGATCTTTCTGGTTTTGTGGGGTCCAGTCAGCACTTGTTGCTTGTTTTACTGTGTTTGTGGGGACCCCGTAAAATATTTTAAATAGTTCCCATAAATGGTCGATAACAGTGATTTTCATCTATGACGGACAAAACTGCAATCAGAAATTGTATCTTCTCGTAACTGATAATGGGCTCAGAATCTACCAGCCACTCAAGGCGTCACATATGGAGACTTTAGGCTGTGTCTGTCTATCTTGTGCACCATTTCCACTCTTGGTGGTTGTCTGTAGGCAACGTAGGACTCAAATGTCATTCAGAACAGCACAATACTGTCAAGGGCAAGTCATTTTGGAATAAGCTCTATAAATTGGATTCACATAATTTCTGAAATGGTTATTGTATAAGGGCCAAAAGTCAAAAAGTATGAAAAGGTGATTTATGTCCTATTAGATTGTTAATTATATCAATGTTCAACATGTTTAGGATGAAGGACAATCACAATTGACTGACCGAAAGGGCGGAGCCGGTTATGACCAGGCCCGCACAGCAGCCTTCTCAGCGATCTACAAACTCAGAGATAGAGGTACGTATCCCATTGGCTCAACCTGACTGGCCTTAAGCTGTTGGCGTTTCTGTCTCATAGACCTCTGCAAATTACACAAGTCTTGGAAAGTATGTTGTGCTCCCTCGTGATAGTCCATCAAGTTTTCAGTCTGATATAGGATTTACTCAGGTTGTTGTGTATTGTGGGGTCCAGTTGAGCATTTTGGTCAACTCAGTCTTATCTCTGTAAAACAGTGTGTCTGTTTTGACACTTACTACAACCATTCTGGTTTTGTGGGGTCCAGTCAGCACTTGTTGCTTGTTTTACTGTGTTTGTGGGGACCCCGTAAAATATTTTAAATAGTTCCCATAAATGGTAGTTAACAGTGATTTTCATCTATGACGGACAAAACTGCAATAAGAAATTGTGTCTTCTCGTAATTGATAATGGGCTCAGAATCTACCAGCCACTCAAGGCGTCATATACGGAGACTTTAGGCTGTGTCTGGCTATCGTGTGCACCATTTCCACTCTTGGTGGTTTTCTGTAGGCAACATAGGGCTCAAATGTCACACAGAACAGCACAATACTGTCAAGCGCAAGTCATTTGGAACAAACTCGATGAAGTGGATTCGCATAATTTCTAAAATGTTTATTGTATAAGGGCCAAAAGTCATAAAAATATGAAAAGGTGATTTATGTCCTATTACTTTATAAATTATATCAACGTTCAACATGTTTAGGATGAAGGACAATCGACTATGATCGAATCTGCAGAGCCGGCGATGACCAGGGCTGCACAGCAGCCTTTTCAGAGATCTGCAAGCTTAGAGTTAAAGGTACGCATCCCATCGGCTCAACCTGACTGGTCTTAAGCAGTTGACGTGTCTGTCTCATAGACCTCTGCAGATTACACAAGTCTTGGAAAGTATGTTGTGCTCCCTTGTGATAGTCAATCAAGTTTTCAGTCTGATATAGGGTTTACTCAGATTGTTATGTATTGTAGGGTCCAGTTGAGCCTTTTGGTCAACTCAGTCTTATGTCTATAAAGCAGTGTGTCTGCTTTGACAATTACTCCGATCTTTCTGGTTTTGTGGGGTCCAGTCAGGTATTATGTCCATGTGGTAAGCACACTTGGTGCTTGTTTTACTATGTTTGTGGGGACCCCGTAAAATATTTCAAACTGCTCCCATAAATGGTAGCTAACAGTCTTTTTCGTCTTTGACGTACAAAACTGATATCATAAATAGCCTCTTCTCTTAATTGATAATGGGCTCAGAATCTACCAATCACTTATGCTATCTCATACGGAGACTTTAGGCTGCGTCAGGGTTATCTTTGTCACCATTTCCAACTTTGGTGATTTTCAGTAGGCAATGTATTACTCAAATGTCATTGAGGAGAGTGCAATCCAGTCAAGAGCGAGTCA
The DNA here is from genome assembly GCF_059441005.1 of Hippichthys cyanospilos. Classification (NCBI taxonomy): domain Eukaryota; kingdom Metazoa; phylum Chordata; class Actinopteri; order Syngnathiformes; family Syngnathidae; genus Hippichthys; species Hippichthys cyanospilos. The sequence continues at coordinate 2,888,981 of NC_142385.1, forward strand.
TTTGGTATAACCTATATTAATTGGCTTCACCTATTTTCTCAAATCTTTTTATTATGAGGGCCAGAAGTTGTAAAAGTATGAAAAGGTGATTTATGTTGTGTCGCTACAAACGCAAGAGAGATTTTTGTAAACATTGTAACAAGGCTGACTGGCATATATTACAAGTGCATCACAGTAGACCATGTTACGTGGGCAGACCAATGCACCAATCACTTTGTGCACAGATACTGTATACTGTATGTGGTGGAAAGGCAGGATGAAGTTGCACTGCGACAGCACATCAATGAATGGGTTAGTTGACGATGCTGAACTAAATGCACTGTGAAACGGTCTTGAATGAATTGTGCTAAAGATTGTTTTTTTAAGTGTTTTTGATTTGTTATATTTTTCTTTTCTTTTTTTAAAGGTTGGAACCCTGTCAAAGAGGCATTGGGTAAAGAAGGAGATCCTGGACATCGATAAACACATGATGACCTTCATTACACTGTCCCACGGAACAGTGATTGTGATAAGTGCCTTGAAAAATAACACTTAGCACTCAAAAACCACAAAACAGTGTTTTCAAAACCTACAAAATCTAACATGCTTGTGCTGTATCGAACAATTTAAAAGTTCAGAAGGGAAAAGAATAAATGCCTGTGTCCCCTTGACAAATTCGTCAAGTGGCTTTGCAGTATTGTGTGATGCCTTCAGTCTGAGCAGATTCAATATAATACTGGTTATTCTCATGAAAAAAAAAACCTGTAAAACAATTCCCCATATACAGAATACTAACATGAGTCTGCCAGTTGTTTCACATTACTGTTTTGGAGTGACAAATGTGGAATGGCTCCACAAAGTAGTGATAATACGAGTTGTCTGACATTTGTGTAAAGGACTATGGAAGGGTACCCAGGAAGGTTCTAAAACCAAACCGTGTGTGAGGGGTACCCAGGAAGGTTCTAAAACCAAACCGTGTGTCAGTGGTACCCAGGATGGCAGAAAAACCAGGTAGTGTGTAAGGGAAACCCACAAAGCCAGAAAAGCCAGACGGTGTGTATAGATACTAACCCCAGAAGTGATGAAAACCAAACATGTCCCCACATGGCAGTCTGTACTCAGGTCAATTCCTCAAACTTTGCCTAAATGGGAATTTGAAGTGATGATAATTTTTCCCCCGATTTTAGGATGTTGCCTGATTTTTTTCAGGGCTGTAGAGCCTTCAGAAAGGTGGGTTCCCACAAAGGGGGGTCTGGTCTTGTGTCCCATCAATGTAACAAAAACAAGTATGTGTGTGTGTGTGTGTGTGTGTGTGTGTGTGTGTGTGTGTGTATGCACATCCAAAATGCAAGGAGTTGTCTCGTCTTGAGGGTTCAGTCTCAGGTCACTTGTAATGTAAACCCCACCCCAAACGCATGTCCTTGCTTAAAGATTTCCACAAAAGGATTTATACACGACTTCAAGTTAATAACCACATTCATCTATCGATTGTACGTGTAACACAAAATACACTTGATAAAGTACACTGACCGTGTGAACTTACAGTTTGGATGTGAAAGTGTAATACTTTCCAGTGTTGGGAAAGTTACTTCAAAGTTGTAATGCTTTATTTATTACTTATTACAGTCATATCAAACAAATTTGCTACATTACAATATTTGTGTATTTTAAATGTAAGGCCTTACACGACTATTGCAGTACTTTTATATTACATTCACCACCATAACTGGAAATAATGGATTTACGCTCATTATATATTCAGTGGAAAATTAGCTTCAGCATAAATACAGTACAAATCATTTATTCTGTATTGTAAATATTTAAAGATATGTGAAGATACAAAATCTTTTTGTGTATTTTTATCCTTTTATTACTCAACTTCACACTATAGTGTTGAATTGTTTATACTTTAGGCAGAAACAGTAAGTGCATGCCACAAATTCAATGTTAATATTGAAATTTAGGTTCAGTCGGCTAGGTTAGAGACAGACATTTAAAAAATAGATGGTTTCAGCGAAGGTAACGCAAACAGCTAGCTTACAACATCTTTTACTGTGTTTAATGTACTGTAAATACTGTTAGGGTATTTATAGACTATTATTAAAAGCAATTGTACAGCGAAAATTAATATTAGCTTTCCTTGTCATTATTGCTAGCTTTGACAGGGATCTTGCTGGCAAGGTTTCAAAATGCTGCTGAATCCACTGTGGAAAGTGCTAGCATATCTTCTATGTACGACATATTCGCCACGAGTCTCCCAGAGGGGTGCCTCTACCCCTCAGCAAGAAAATGATCATTTTGCCTGCTTTATTTGATCCTAACTCTCAATCGTCCTCATGCTTTCTTTTTGCTTAACTTCACGTTCTATGGCACCACTCTAAATGGTTTGTCATATTACTGGTGCTTTTGGCCAAGTGGACAGCGCACAAAGTGCACCTAACTATTATTTTCTTCTTGTCCTTATCTCTGACGAACTGAAATTAATGGGCATATGGCTGTCTTGTGTAAGTATTGTTCATATTCAACCTGTCGTCTGTTGCTGCTGCACACATCTCTGCTGTAGTAGATACTAATAATGGGAAGTAAACATGTTGCTCTGAATGTTTGTCTTTCGATCTCATGGTGTTTTTGGCAAATTTGAGAAAAAAATACCACTTTCAGGTTTAAAATACATTGTAATGCATTGCGGTATTCTCATTTGTCTCGAGTAAAATATTGCAATTATTTTTTGTGCAACACATTATACTACCTTACAGCAAAAAGTAATGCATTATAGTAATGACATTACTTTTGTAATGCGTTACTTCCAACACTGGTCGTTAGATTTGTATTGGTGACTGACACCAATCATTGATATTCTCTGTGTACATTGGATATTGGATTAGGATGTGGCTGGAGCAGTAAGTGTATACAAACAGGAGCGCTCTTCAAAGAAAGGCTAGGTGTCATAAATCGCATGTGTCGACAGCGGACAGCTTCCTGCTGCTCCTCCCTGTCTGAACCTAAACGCCGTAGTGACAAACTAATGACAACCCGTACAATACGCATGTACCTGCAGACTGGCACAGACCACACACACGCATACACACACACAATGGGAAAAAGAAAGATGGAAAAAAATAAATAAATGAACAAATAAAATAAAATAAACACTGCCTCATATAATTGCGAATTGTGTAGGGGCTGTAACTTACATTCTAATGTAGTATTCATACGTAAGTTGGCAGAGTGGAGAACTTTAAAAGCGATTATGTGTGATTTTTCCCATGCGCATGTGAGAGCATTAAGGGCATTATAGTAAATGTAGCAAAAAACACCCCTTCTCCTGCTGTCCGTCGCTATAACAGACAAGGCGACCTCTGGAGGAGTGCCACCCTCCTTGTAATATAATTTAGCAGTAGGTGATGGATGGCTGGATGGATGGAGTGTTTAGACATTTGAGAATAAAGTTTACTCGATGAAATTGACAGCGTATGTCTTGTTACATGAGGCAGCAATGTCACACCACATTTCATTAAACAACCCACAGACTTCAGTATTTGCTGACAGGACAGCTCTTACAGCAATTGCGCAACAGCAGAGTGTGAGCGGCTTTCACTGTGACAACAACTCAAAAACACGCTACGTTCTAACCCCGAATTTAAGTGGAAGCAAAAGTGGAGACAAAATAGCAAATTGCTTTTAACTAAGAATCTAAACTGTTTTACTTTCATATGTGCCAAAATTCCGGGATTTTTGAATTTATTCACAATAAATTTCCACTTAAAGAGCCCTTATTTTTGTGCCAGCCACGATGTTGGATTTTGTATCGATGCGCAACAGTGTACATATTAACACCACATTTAAGTAGAAACAGCATGAAATAGTCAGGTTTTAGTCCATACAAGCAGGCAGGAGTAGATAAAGGGAAATATTGTAGTGGGTAGTTACTTTCTACTGCCATACTGTATTAAGCCTTACACACATGTACTGTACTGTACAAATCCTTTTATGGCCAGCTGGTAGAACTAGGCCAGCTACAAGTTAACCCAGATGGTGCTGGTGCCCTCCTTGAGAAGCAGAGCGTCAGGCTCATCATGGCAGTCATCAACCCCAACACGGTCACCGGGCTGAGGCTCCTCGCCAAGACCATGCGATAGGAGAATCATAGGGGCACGGCTGATGTTCGGGAGATTTCCGGGGGTTTAGCTCTGTGATGAACGTGTGCGGGCAGGGGCAGGACTTGCGTTGGAACGACAAGTACGGCTTTGTGCTGAGGCCAAGGGAAGGAGGTGACGACGGCGGAGAAGGACCAGTCGAGGACCAGGCAGGCCTTTTTGATGTGCAGGCCGGCCCGGACCGCGCCACAGCAGAGAAGAAGGAGGATGATGAGGTGATCTTGGCCGAGCTTGCCAGGGAGTGACCAACGACCAGTCGGACCTGTCGACGGACGAGTTGCTTCTCGCTGCGGTCGGCAACTACTGGCCAGGAAGGTCCAGGCCAACTCCTCTGTCACTAAGTGCTGCAAGCAGGAGCTTACCCCGCAGGAGAAGATAGAGATTGCTGTGGCGCTCGAGCGGGGCGACGTGTCCTCTGTGATGTTCAAAATTAAGTCAAAGTCAAGTCAAAGTAAATTTTATTGTCAATTTCTTCACATGTGCTTATCATACAAAGGAATCGAAATTGTGTTTCTCACTATCCTCTGCATTTTACATGTACAATAACAAAGTGCAGGTGCGCAAGACGAGACAATCCTAAAAACTAGATTCTTATCAATAGTAATGTGTGCGGTGTTAGGGCTGCTTTGCCTAGTGTTGATGAACTAAAAACGAAAACCAGGTATGGCAAGAGTACCCCAGGACAAGACATAAATAGCAGCGTATGAGAGACAAAGCAAGACAACTCTGATTGTGGTTGTCCCAGCTATGTGCATTTGAGGTAGTTGTTATAGTTCTAAGTGTAATCGCTAGTGCAATAGAAGTATAATTATAAATAAATATGGCCGCAGCAAGTCTGTGCAAATTTTGCAAGTGCACGAGCAAAGTTTGAGTTTAGGTGGGGGGTTCAATGACCTGAACTTCGTCTGCCAGCTAGGTGTTTCTTCTGGCTGGGGCTGAGTGTGGGAGGGGGCAGGGGAGAGAGTTCAGCAGTCTCACGGCCTGGTGGATAAAGCTGTTCCTGAGTCTGGTGGTGCATGAGCGGAGGCTCCTGTACCTCTTTCCGGAGGGCAGGAGGCTGAACAGACTGTGTGCAGGGTGGCTTGTATTGGTGACAATTGTGACGGCTTTGCGGCTGAGGTGGGTGGTTTACAGGTCTTGCAGGGAGGGGAGTGGAGCACCAATAATCTCTGCTGTCCTCACGATGCGTTGTAGAGCCTTCCTGTTGGGTGTGGCCTCTCAGGTTGAGCTGGTAGATAGTGGAGAGCTGGAGATGGGCCAGGCGGTCTTGAAGTGGCCATCCCTCCCCATGGTCCACATGGCGTCCTTCCGGATGTTGCTGTGAGATTCACTGATGCCACATCATGGAGGACAAGAAGGAGCGCAGGGGAGGTTTCTCTCCCTTGCCATCCATCACGGGGATGGGTTCGGGCATCTGCTGGAGTTCTGGCCTCAAACCCGACCTTGCGGGGGTACAGGTGCGAGGAGGGGCACAGGTTGTCCAACACCATCTTGCTATACCTCAACAGGTCCCTCTTCAACTGTTTTGGTGCTAACTTCCCCATGGATGTCAGTTATGAAACGAGGAAAAACAACGCTTTAGGTGACCAGCTAGATGAGGAGCAGGGTCCTGGAGGGTAGGAAGGAGACAACGAGGGACAGGAACTCGTGCAAGTTCACGAAAATGACCTGGGCCCACAAGTCATTCGCCAACAGGCTAAAGTGATTGTTGAAGGACAAGGGCCAGATAACTGGCAAGATGTGCTGCAGCAATAATGACATAGGAATTCAACCTAAATAAATTGGGAATGCATATTAAAAAAAATTGCAAAATTGCCTTTGTTGAGTAAAATAAAGATGTTTCTGCATGCTTTCCTCAAGTACAAAGTTTCTGGGGTGAAAACTGAGTGATTTATTTGCTGTTAAAATCTCAAAAAGGTAAAAATTGCACTAAATTAAAACATTTTAAGAAGCTATTTCGGGCAAACACCAATAAAATATGTTAAATATTGCTATTGCTCCTGAAAATTAGCGTAATCTGAGGATTTTATAGCCATTTTAAGTTTTGTTATACCTGTATAAAAAATAATTAATCTGATTTTATTACAGGGAATGACTTTGAATTTTTTATACTGCTGCTTATGGAGACTCATATATGCCTAAGGTAGGTGTCTGTTTTGATTTTAGGTCACTAGCTGCTTTGGTTTTGAGAAAAAATATTTTTTAAGTTTTTGAAAATCGGCCCCCTACGGATCGGCCCTGGGCCCCCTTTGCTGTCTACTAATAGTGAAGTCTGTGAAACAACATTAGACCAAACAGTCCAACATGGTGGCAGTAATTTTTTGAGCTGCATTGCTTCTCTGAACCTAAACAAACATCTGTAATTGAGAGAATTATGAATTTTGTCGTTCAACCCACCAAAAAATCTGAGAAAGAATATTTGGCTTGGTTTGGTCATACAGCATGACAATTATCAAAAACACACAAGCAAGTCAACTTCTTGCATGGCTTGAGAACACAAAATGAAGACAAGAAAGGTGCAATAAAGCCTAAGGGTCTGTCAGAGAAATCTCTAAAAGAAGACTAGGACAAGCCTAGCTGCTAAGCAGCAAAAAGAGTAACTCAGACCAGCCACGATTGACTTTTCTATGCCATTGATAGGGAAAAAGCTTGGGCAAATGAACTCGTGGGTTCTCCAACACTAATTCAACTGCCCAGCCGCCCTGCCAGGCTTTTATTCAGCAAAAGCATGGAAGATTACAAGACACAACAAAAGAGCCAGCCGGGCGCCACCGACAGCTGGGCCAAGGTCCCGGCTCACACTTTCGTGCGTCAACAGCTCTATCTAAGGACATGGTCAGAATGAACTAGGATTGCATAAATGGATAACAAGGCACACTATTCTAGACAAGAAATAAGCACATAATGATAACAACCTAATATATGATTCCCTTCACAGGGTCTCATATAGAAACATGGCATATGCAGGTAAATTAGCCTTTATTTTTGTTCATTTTCATTGATTTTGTGTTTATAGCAACGAAAGCAATTATTAGTCATATTAGACATATTAGTCTTTTGCATATGATCAAAAGCAGTATGCCCATCTTCGCCCTGCCATCTCGCCAATGCAACACAAAATATACTTCATCTGATGAATCAGTCTTGCCAATTTCATTGATGGATTTCCAACCAGAGGCCCTTTTGGGTCAAATAAATATGCATCTTGGCCCATTTCTTCTTGACTTTTGTCACAATACTCAATTTTAGCAACGACAACAAGGATCACAGACAGCAAGTTGGTGGGCCCAGTCAATGACTTTTTGTCACATCTATTCCCAAAATGGCGCCATCTATTAAGACTATCTAGGGTGATTTCAGGCTAACTGTTTTGGAAAATAAAGGATTGGAGACAAAGATTGGAACACCAAAGATTGGTGTTTATCAAACTTTACAACAGTGCTCCTCCTACCCATCAAGGCTTTGGTTTGAGACCTCCAAAGATGCACTTTAAAATGTACACTATCAAGTCTGGAGACTTTCAAAGCACGACTGCAAACCGAAACACCTGGCAGCAGTTTAGACACTTGAAAAAAATGATAGCCAGGATCCTGAAACGAAGATGGATAAGAGCCAACACTGCAGCTGCTGTGTATCCAAGATATGATTGTACATTTCACCAGAAGCTCCTAGTTAAGACGGGAGAGGACATTGTCATCCTCTTTGGTGGACAACAACAAGCACGTGGAAAAGGGTGGAGCTAAGTGCAAGAAGACCAGGCAGCAGACCAGAAACAACTCAAAACAAAGCATGACGGTATTCTTTTCCAAAACTAAGACAATGAGGTAAGTACACCATATAAATAAATAAATAAATAAAGCAATAGGTGTAAAAAAAAAAAAAAAAATAGACACTAGGGCTGTGGTCCCCAACCCCGGTCCGCGGACTGGTACCAGCCCGTGGATCAACTGGTACCGGGCAACGTGGGCTGCACCCGAAATAATGTTTTGGAGATGATTTAGTTTAATGGAGTTTGCGTGACTGGGTGCAAAGGCACGTCGGGCGACGCGATGGAAGCGAATGGAGCAACGCAAATGGCTGCGCGCGGTCGATATGGCTGCGCGCGGTCGATTGCGACATTGAAAGTTTTATTTTTTGCAGGCGAGTATTGCCGCAAAGAATAAAGGTGCTGTCGGTGAAAATATTGGCTCTGGCACATCCCAGAAAAGTGAAAGTTCTCAGCAATGCTCTTGCATGGGTTGTCAAAACATATCAACTTTTAATATGTTGTCCTCCTGCCCATTTTAAATGCTTACAAAAGGGAGGTCGAGCGGTACACCATGCAAATGTCAATTCTAGCTGATGTCGGACTCATTTACTGCTATTAAAGATTGGAAATGTTGTCTATTTTGGACATATTGCAAACCCAATGTTTTATCATGCATTTCCCCCGATTTTGCATTAATCCTTTCAACGGCAACTCGCAAACAGGGTGCAATAACAATTTTTGTGATTTTTTTTGAGACCCTGAAACCACCAGGGCACGCTAGCAGACAACTTATGACATTTACAAGCTTTTCAATGACTTCATTGAGTGGCTTACCCTGGACTGCTTATAATGCAAAGTTATTGCTATGCATTTTGGGACTTGTAGTTGAAAAAAGACTTAGATCTAAGAACTAAATGTTGCAGGAAAGCCTTTATTTTGGTGCAGGGAAGTGTTTTATTTCATGTGACGCAAAACATTATATTTGCATATTCCCCTCTCCGAAATCTGAAGCATTGAATAGCTGTTAACATTCTTTTTCCATATGTGTATGATTAGGGCTGATGGCTGAACATTTTAAGGGGTTGAAAGTGAAAATATATGTATATTTGACAATGTTATGAGCCTATCAAAGTCAGACCAAGTTGAGTGATAAACAAGACAGGTTAGCGAAAAATCCCTGGACACCCAGGGGTTAAATACCGAAGTGAGTGATAAAAACAGCATGCACTGTACTAGATGCTTGCCTCTTTAATTTTTTTTTTTTTTTTTTTGGGAGGGGGGCACTTTTGGATTGAAAAAAAAAAAGTCTTTTTCTCCCACTATTTTGAGTACTGTATTGTAAACAGAATAAAGTTCAACATCAGATACATGCTGAGACGTCCCGCCCTGCCTGCACTATCAGATTGCAGTGTGTGGAGGTCACAGCACCCTGCTGTGCTTTCACCATCATGAACTCACACAAGGCTGGCTAACAACAGCTGTAGTGTGTGTATGGGAGAATGCGTGCGGCAATCTTCCATTTGGTTGATGTGTTCGCACCTTGTGAACCGGTGAAGCATAGGTGCTATTCTCACTGACCAACAGACCCTCAAACAACTTAACATAAAACATAAAACCATTTTGAAATGGTTCTCTTCATTAATATTTTTAAAGTGTGAACATTTTTTCCCTGAAAAAAATGAATTAGCCTTGAAAATAAATAAAAAGATGTATTCTAAACCCATGTGTCATTACTTAAACTGTAGCGACGATGATGGCAGACTAAATTTTTTTTTCAAATACTTTGTATGACTTAGCTCGAAGTAGAAATTACCGTATTTTACCGCATAAGCTGCACCGGTATATAAGCTGCAACAGCAAAAATTGAGCAAAAACAAACAAACAAAAAAAACAAAACAATGTTTGTCAAGAATAAACTGCACGGGACTATAAACCGCAAGTTTTAGACCTTTTTTAAGAATTGTATTCAAAACGTTTTTTTTAAATTGTCCGCTAACACCAAACAGTGTCAACTTATAAACACATTGTCCAAAATTCATGTACAGTGGACCCCGTGTTACAGCGTCCCCAGCTTACATTTTTTTCATGTTGCGATGAGGAATACGGAGTTTCTTCGTCCCCTCTTTACGGTATTTTCCTGGATTTGCGACAAAACCAACTGTCATGACCCTAGGGGTTTGGCTGTATTGGTGTTGTTTTGTCTCCATCTTTTTCAGATAATTGCATTTATTTTCAATTTCCGTCAATGCCTCCATGCAACGCATCCCTACAATGCTGGTCTGCTATTGGCCGGTGTCTCCTCACTCGTTTCAAAATGGTGGAACGATACATTTTTGTTTGATTGTGAGTGGTTACAAAACCGTATTTATAGTGCATTTTACTGTCTAATTCAAAGTTGAAAGGGTCCCAAGATTGCTAGTGATGTTAAAGAGAGAAGTATGGAAACGATGCTGGAGATAACCCTTATTTGGGAATATGGGCATAACAAGCGCAATCAAAGGTAAATAAATCCTTTCTATAGTTTTTATTTCTGATGTTTTCTGATTGTATACATGTATATTATATATACGTAGCACTTACTATACTATTATGGTACCAATTTTTATTATGTATGGACAATTTTGATCTTTTTACCTGGGGTTCTAAACGTATTAGCTATTTAACATAGGTTTGGGTTGCCTGATTGCCTGTCATACGACGAATTAGCCTTACGGTCCCAACCACGGGCCGGTAACATATATATATATATATATATATATATATATATATATATATATATATATATATACACAAGACCTATCCAAGATTGTTCCACAAAATGACATTTAGATACACACATTTCTTTTACTGGTGGACTGGCTGGTGGCTAGCAAAAAAAAAAAAAAAAAAGAGGACATCAACCACACTGGACAATAAGTCGCAGGGCTCTAATCATGAGAAAAAGGTTGTGGCTTATAGTCAGAAAAATATGGAAAATATCAGGAATCTTTACCGTTTAGTAAGATATTACTTAACTATTACACATGGGAAAAAGGAGCACAGCAGCATCGTTTTGTGCTTATCCTCAAATTGTAATAATTTTGTATTAGATATTAGTTAATATTATTATGTTTTTCCAGAGGGTGTTCTGATATAATGTTTTAAAATCAACGAGAGCGACTATAGACAATAGCAATTGCTTAAGCCACTGTATATACAGTCATTAAAACGTGTACTTACAGTCCTCTTTTCGTATTTATCAGCGGTTGTATACGGCTGACTCAAGTGTGATGGCTTTGAAACTAACAGTTTCATAATTTAGGCCATTCTACATTTAATATGACTGTATAAAAGGCACTTTTGCAATCCTTCTGAAATATGCTCAAGTAATATCTAGTCTGTTGTGAGCTACTGTATGTAAATTAATCAAATTTATAATACTTGAAAAGATTGTCAGTATGTGTTAATGAGTGTTTGAATGATTTTGTGCTTGTGTGTTTGAATGTGTGTGTGTGTGTGTGTGTGTGTGTTGGTGGGTGATAGGTAATGGGGCAACGACTGTTGTTGGATGATGCCTCTAAACTGACTTGAGATGCCTGGGGTAAGATTGGGGTGAGGGTTTAAGTTGAGGGCAGAGGGGAACAAGAGGAGAGGAGGTGTGTGTGTTTGCGTGTATGTTTGGGTGGGGGGAGGTTTAAGTTAAGGGCAGAAGAGAGACTGCCTGCGTGTTTCTGTCCTTTCAACGACCCCCCAGTTCAACAAATGAATGCAATACCCTCATTTTACTTTATGTACTTGTCATGTATTTGTGTGTGTATGTGTGCGCGCACGTGTGTGTGTATGAGCACGTGCACATGTGCATGCATTAACGAGAGCAAAGCAAAACAGATTGTGTAACAAAAAGGAACAAAAAGAAATTACTGTTTTTGTCACCTTTGGAATGACTCCCTTCTACTGTTGTGAAATTGTTGTAGGTTTCAAGCCTCTGTGTTTATTGGCAAGGTAGAGCACAAATAGACTTTCAGAAGCCCCTTCCCCAAAACACAATCCAAGATAGTTTATTATCAACTATTTGACAAGAGAATGGATGGGTGGATTTATTTTGGAGGTGCATTAGGAAGTCGCCATGCATACAGGTAAGCGAAGTACTGTATTTCTCCGAGTACAAGTCAACCTCGCTTATAAGTCGATTCCTAGTTTTACTTACATTTTGGTGAATTTTACAAAAACGTGAGTATAAGTCCACCCATGACTTTAGTGCTTACATCGATCACGGCTGTCCAATTATAACACATTCTGTGTGTTATTAAAATGACAAATACTTGGTATGACCAATGTCAAAACCTTTACAGTGTATGTCAATATTTTGATCATAAATAGGCTTAAACTTGATTTTCAGGGAAACAGACACCATCAATATTTAGACCTTTATCCTATGTACAGTACTAGTGCTGGGTATTGTGTCTTAAAATTGTTTTGCGATATATTGCAACAACGCAAAGGCATATTGTGATATATTGGGCTATATTTATATTGGGCTACAAAAATCCATGGCCTATATTCTAACAAAGACTGAAAAAACATTTTTTTGAATTTAAAATGTATACTCTTTCAGATACAGTATGACTGATGTGGCAGGAATACAAAGGTAGCACTTGACCACATTTGCATCTTACTGCGCACAACTTCACACTCTTATTTTTCTGCCATTTTTGTTCTTCAAGTGTGAGCAGATCTGCGACATCTCGTGTTGGTGAAAAAAAAAGAATCTCGACAAAAACCAAGGAGAAAGCTATTGTTATTCTATATCAAATAGAGTGAAATCTCAAGATACAGTTGCTTCTGTACAGGTTTTTTCTTACAAAAATGTCTTCTAACAAAAATCACTATATAAAAAAAGTAAAATGAAACAAAAGAAAATAAAACTTGAAATCTCAAAATTCCCATTTGAATAAAACACAATGATATTCAACTGCTTGCTGTTATTGCTGCTCAGGTATTATTGCGCTTCTCTGGAACACATACAGGAGCTTACGTCAGCCCAAGATATGACTACAACGACAAAAATGAAGGAAATGCTATCCTCGTATCATAAAGTTTATTTTTCTCCCTTTTGCCCGCTTCCTCTGTCACCGCTTTTGCTTTGCAACATGGCCTCACTCAAAAGGGAATGTTTTCTAACCTTTAATGTGGCGCTTTGGAATGATTTTACATGACAGACACAATTCATAATATGACAAAAGTCATGATATGAAAGCCACTTAGAACAGGATTGATTTTTAAAAACAAAATATTACAAAAAGACGTCTCAAAACCGAGACGTGATATATTGGAAACTGAAAGTCATTTTGGAAAATGACTATGAATATGAATATGTATTGCGTCACTTTGTATCATATCGATATTATTGCCCAGCACTACTATATACACAATGATCTGCTTAAAAAAAGGGACAGTGTTGATGACTTTTTGCATTGATGGAGAGAAATTTTGTCAGCAAAACAGACAGTGCTTTAACAGGCCAATAACATAATAATTAGATAGTTACACAATAAGATTGGCCAGAAATCAATTTATTTATAGTTTTGGAATTTTTATTACATTATTGGACAGTTAGTAAGTTGAAAATGGGAAAATTCTTTGCCTTATTGGCTTCCACAATCCATTAAAAAACACTGACACACACTGCTCAGTGCAATGCAATGGTTATTTGCTGCTCAAAAAGAGCTCTTCTCAGTGGGCTTAATACGGGGGGATTTTCAGCCCCCAACTTGACCTTAAAGTTTAATGTTAGTGCAGTCACCTTTTTTGAGATTCTGTTTCCCTAGCCTAGCCAATGGATGTGTGTGTGGTGTTTTATGAAGTAATAAAGCCTCTATCAGAATTTGATTGAATAATTTTGTGTAACAAAATAATTTCATGAGAGTTTGTTCATATTTTAACATGGATATTATTTCTCCAATATATTGGGGAACAGAAAAGAAATAGATGCTTTAATGTTTCAAAACAATTATTTTTATAATTTTTTTGCATTCAACATAATACCACAGAAGGAACACTTTGTCCCTTTATTTTTGTGCTGCGTGCATAATAGGGCGGGGCTAAGGCCAATCACTGATCTCTCCGTTATTTGGGTTAACAGTGCTCATTAGATTATATTTTCATTCCATTTAACATATCCTAAAGTGGATTTGTTACTACCACTGTCGGTTTGTTTGTTAATGACGCAGGTGGTCATGTCATCACCGGTAAACACTGCATAAAACGACTACAGTACGTCAAAAAGTGATGAAAATATTGCATTATTTAGAATACATGCCATTGTTACATGCAGTCAAGTCACTGCATGGCAACTGGCCTCAATCATCCACTGAGGCATTACGCTCCTCTGTAGCTCCGGTAAACTTTTCACCCGCATCTACTCACCTGAGTGCTACCTGCAACCAGGAGCAGACGTCACCAACAACAAGTCGAATTCATGTACAAACGCTCCACCACCACCGACCACATCTCTGCTCTCCAACTCATCAGAAAAGGCAAAAGAATTAAGAAAGGACCGGCACCTATATATTGCTTTTATTGACCTCAAGGCCGCCTTTAACACTGTGGACTATGGGCCCTTCTGGAACATCTTGAAATTCCTCAGAGTGGATGGCTTTGACACCAGGTCCCTCAGAGGGATTGAAGGCATCACATGGCGCCATCACGCCACAAATCAGGCTTTAAGAGACAGAACTCAATAGCCGCCAACCTCTCATCTTGCAGCAATGTGGTGAGTGTGCTGGTATGGCCATGTCATCATGCCATTCCTGCCCGAGGAACATCCAACTAATACCATCTTGGCCAACTCCAAGCAAGCTGGCTGGAGATGACCCAGAGGGGCCCCCCGCACTCGCGGGCTGGATATAATAGCTCTGGACCTTAAGGCTTGCAATGTGACCCTGGCACAAGCTCAACATCTTGCTTATGATATACCAAGATGGAGACACCTAGTTGATGTGGTTGGCTCTACTTGTCATGAATTGTAAGAGGACTATAGAAAAATAAAGAAAAAGATTGTTACATGCAAGACATTTCGAATATTTTTCTGTAAATCTGGAATCAATTATATGCTGTCTAGCAACCTTTTGTTTCGTATTCCATCTTTGTATGCAAAATGTTATGTCCAATAGCTCTTGGTCAAGAACTGTAAAATAATGAAAAATCTATTCATATAACAACATGCACTTACAATGCAACGCTTATGTTGGTTTTCGACACTTTGTATTAATACCACTACAATGGTCACTTACAAATGTGCAACGGCAGTTTTAATTGTGCAAAAAATGATCATGTCTCACTTTCTGTTTTCGTTGTCAAGTGTTTGGGTATTCACCTTTCCCTTGCAACAAACGGCAGACAAAGTTAGCAACAAGCTGGTGAACATTTAGCACCTAAATATTAATGACTGGAGAGCCTGTGCAGGGTTATCTTTGATGAAACGAAATGACTTGACACACACCTTCATTGGGGTGGAAGCCATGAAGCAGGCTGTCTCTTTCACACTCCACCACATTTGCAATGCAACATTCCGGACGGAGTCCAACTAGCAGTGAGGCCAGAAAAGACAGGTGTGAAGAGTGTGTATACATGTGTGCTTCCTTTTGTGTATATGCGTGAGAGACAGGGAGCGCGCAAGAGAGAGAAAGTTAGGTTAAGTAAAGTACAGTACATGAAAGCACAAGTTCACTTGTGAGTTCAGTCAGAGGTCATTTTCTCACAATCTTATTTTTTATTGCTCCTTTCTACGCTCATATATTTTATATATTTTTTTGAATTTGACATTTTGGGAACTTCCTTTCTTACCACCTCATTAATTCTGAACATTTACCTCGTTCTGTCTTGCTGCTGTAACAGTCAATACTGTTAGCTTCTTCCTTGTGGTTATTTTTGTTTTTTTTCAAATACCAGTTACCATAGGAGTAGAGTTTAGATTGTATACAGCCTACAAGGGTGTTGTTCCTATGACCTGAGGCAGGATGGTTGTATTTCAGAACTCTGCAACATTCAGTGATATACGTAACTAGCCACCATTCTGAAAGGCGGCTATTGATCATTGTACTAACTACATACTGTAAATGAAGGAAGGGAAAAGGAAGGCTACCACAATCAAATGGAAAGTCAAGGCTCAACATTGGCCTGGCCTTTACTCACGGCGTGAGCTCAAAGATGAGGAAGGATTTTTGGTACTCTGGTTCTGTTCCGGGTGGACTCGTAAGAAGCGTTTGATACCGTCATCAAAAGTATGATGCTAATTTTAGCTATGGGAAATTTGCATTGATGCAGTAAGTAGCCATCGTCTTGGCAGTTTGCAGTTCCACATTGAAATGACCAACCATGCAAGAAACTCAAACGTATGACATTTTTCAGACACTGCTAGATTCATTCCCTCTTCGCTCTTTATTTTTCACATAACCACTGGAAAAAGAAATGTAATTCAATCAAAATGTAAGTGACCGAGGGATCAGACTTTGTATGTACTGTAGTCTTCTATCAGAAGAAACATGAATGGTTTTGTCCGTGCTGCTGTGATCAGCAAAATCGGAATATTCTTAAAGATATTTTGACATTTTCAACAGTAAGCAATTATTATTTTGTCTATGCCTGAGATGATTACCTTGGGAGGCCTCCAATGTCTCCTGCTCTCTCTCTTGCTTGTTGCTGCAGCCAAATGTTGACTCACAGGAAGCCTCACTCTATCCAGAGTGTGCAAAACCAGTTTGTCCTTTATACAGCTGCAGAGTCTATGCAGGAAAGCATCAGTGAGAGCAGTTGTATTCCAATGATTTGAGGCATTTGGATAGTCAAGTGCAGGCAATTAGACCTGGACAGCGGCCGTTCAGGTAGTCAGAGGTAGGGACGGTCAGGATCCGGGTAGTCAGAACAAAAATGTGCGAAATGGCTTGCCATGGGACTAGTGGTAAGATTCAGGTTTATATGCTGGATGGGTAATAGGTAGTGATGATTAGATTGAGTGAAGGAAATGTGGTTAGACAGGAGAATGAGCTGATATTTGGAGGTGCTTATTTTCATCCCAATCACTTCACACTGATGAGATATGCTTCTGCTAGAGTTAAGATAGTAGCTTGATAAGGCCAAAGGTACCAACCAGCTCAGTGGCCTAGCGGTAGAGTGACCCAGGGTTCAAAATTGGGGGATCAAATCACCAAACAATTCACAAAAATGAGGCCCCATACTTCTCAATGCTTCCCCTTGAGATTTGCAATTCTTTTTGGTAATCTTCAGTATGAACAAAGCGTAACAAATATACTCAAATTGAATCTGTTGGTGAATAAAAATAGCACTTATGTTCAGCTTAAAATCAACTGTTGTTTTCCTCTTTATCAGACAGTGACAAGACTTAAACAATTTAAAATTCAAAGATAAAAACTTTTCAATCTTAAAATTTCTAAGGTTTTACCTGACATGTTTCGGTGTTATCTTTCACTTTCTTCATAGTGTCATATGATCCGTCTTTTTGTCAGGTGATGTTTCATGGAGATGTGACTCACCTGTCAAATTTTGACAGGAGGATCACGCCTACTGTTGTCGATTCGCCTCCTTCAGGATACTACTCCACGTAGTGGAGAGCATTTAAGTGCCCTCATCCCCGTTGATGGTTCCCGGGCCCCGCTTTCTGATGTCGATTGCCTCCCTAATCCAGTGCTGATGTTTATTTTTCCCTGTATGGATGACTCTGGCCTTTTCCCAATCCATTATTTGGTTTTCCCTTTTGCAATGGTTTGTGATGGCTGACTTGTGATTTTGCTGTTGTGCCTTTTTATTGCTCTTATTAGTCTTGTTGTGGTCTCTTTCTAACATTCCTATTGGTGTTCTTTCTTCCTTGTATTGAAATTCCTCCCCGTCTCCCCAAAATATGTTTGGTAGTGTGATAGCTCCTCGTTGTTCCTGTGTGTTTCTTTGTGTTGTCTTACTGCCCTGTGCTGTATTTTTCCTGTCCTTGACGTGTTGTATGTGTTTTTCTTCCTGTGTTCCTTCTTCTGGGTCTGTGATTATTATTGTGCGTTGATGCAATGTTCTAACAACTGACAGTTTGTGAAACATTGGGTGTTCTGATGTCCATAAAAAGGTACTGGTCAATGTGCGTGTACTTTTATTTTCAATATGGTTGATGTTTAAATCCAAGAAGGCTATGGATGTTTTTGTTTCTTCTTCATGCGTGAACTAGATGTTACCGGTGGTATCCATAAAGTTGAGATTATCTGTGAGTTGTTGTGCGTGTCCTGTTTTGAGTTTTTACAATATGTTGTCCACATAGCGTTTACAAAGTGATGGCTTCCGGGTGGTTGTGAGTGCTTTTTGTTCTAAATCCTCCATGAAAAAAGTGCACTTGATAGCTGACAGTGTGTCTCCCATGGCAAAACCTTATTTTCTGTAAATGGTGTTCCTGAACTTGGAAGTATGTGGATATAGCAATGAAATGGAGGAGCCGGGTGGTGTCCTGCATGGTGAGGTCTGTGCATTCTTTGAGAGTCCTGTCTGCTTGAAATCTGTCCTGCACTATTTGTATGGTGGCCTGTGTTGGTGTTTTGGTGAAGAGGGATATGACGTCATGTGATATAAACATTTCATTCAGCTATACTTTGATATCATTTAGCTCTATAGTTAATTGTGTTGAGTTCTTGCAGTGGTGGTCTGTGTCTCCTAGCAATGGTCTTAATATTTCTGTGAGTGCTTTGGATACATTGTATGTGATAGAACCAATGCTGTCCACTATGGGGCGAGGAGGTGTACCTGGTTTGTGGGTTTTGAGTGTGCCATAAATCCTGGAGATGATGTTTGCTGTGGGTACGATGATTAATTTATTTCTTCGTTGAGTAGTGGTATGAGTAGTGCTTTGAGTTTATTTTTCTTGTCTTCAGTTGAGTCTTTCTTGAGTATCTCGTAGGCATCATCGTTCAGTAGCTGTAGGTATTTCTCTTTGTATTGATCCGTGTCTATAATAACAGTTCTGCCTTTATCTGCTGGGAGGAATGTGATGTCTTTGTTTTTGGCTAGTGTTGCCATTGCTTTTGCTTTTTATTTTGCGATGTCGCTTTGTAATGGAGGTGTCGGAATAGCGCCCAAACTTGTGACCTCCTTGAAAGGACTGTATTTGATTGATTCAGAGGATCCTCAATCTTATCAGGTTGTCCGGCCAGAACATAAAGATGATGCACACTCTCATGCCACTCTTTATTTGTATATAATGTTCTATTTATTTATCTGGGTTGGTGTGTGTGAGGGTGTGTAGGTGTTTTCTATGTGTGATTGTTGTAATGTGTGATTGATTGTTTGTGTGTGTGCTACGAAGATCACATGACCACAGGAGAAACATGTCCAGACATAAATAGTAACAACAGAACAATATAAACACGAAATCGTTAAGTATAATCAGAAACTTCTTAACAGCCGCCCCAACTTTGCACAGCAAAGTTAAAGAACATCAGTCTGGAATGTCTTGGGGAAGTGCAGGGAGGCGAATGAGTTTCGAAACAGGTCTGGTGTAGAATTTGTCCTTGACCTGTATTTCAGCAGTGCGGATCTTACCGTCTGCACCAGGAAAAACAGCTGTGACCTTACCAACTGGCCACAGGGCACGTGGAAGCTGCTGGTCAATCACTAGCACAATGGCATCAACAGAGATGTCCTCACGGTCCTGTTGCCACTTGGAGCGGCTCTGGAGAGATGGTAAGTAGTTCCTGATGAAATGGGTCCAAAACTGGTCCGCAAGGACCTGACAGTGTCGCCATCTGCGACGACTGAGAAGCTCGGTCTCAGAGTACACTACTTGTGGAGTGCACGGATCCAGCCGCCCCATCAGCAGCATGTTGGGAGTGATTGGATCTGGGTCTGCTACATCGGAGGAGGTGTATCCCAGGGGTTTGGAATTTATGATGCTTTCCACTTCGATAAGGGTGGTTCTTAGGACCTCCTCAGTGACAGTTCGAGATCCTAAAATGGCACGTAATGCAGATTTGATGGAGCGAATTTCCCGCTCCCAGGAGCCTCCGAAATGAGGGGCACTTGGCGGGTTGAAGTGGAAGTGAATCTGTTGGCTGGCGAGTTGTGACTGAAGGTCAGGAGCGAGGGCATTGAAAGCCTCTTGGAGTTCTGAGTTGCCACCTTTGAAATTTGTGCCCTGATCAGAAAGCAACTCGTGGGGCTTTCCCCGTCTGGAGATGAAGCGTCGCAGACTCATGAGGAAGGAATCGGTGTCCATGCTGGCCAGCAGATCCAAGTACACTGCATGTGTAGTGAGGCACTTGAATATTATAGCCCATCGTTTCTCATTGCGCCTCCCTATCTTTATAGTAAAAGGTCCAAAACAGTCCATTCCGGTTGAGTGGAAAGCTGGTCGATGGAGCCTCAAACTGGAAGGTGGGAGGTCGGCCATTTTGGGAATAATCGGTTGACTGCGCCACTTGCGGCACTCTGAGCAATGGTGTTGATGCTTGCGGACTGCCTCTCTGCCCCGTAGGATCCAGAACCTTCGACGCAGTTCGGCAAAAACTCTCTCCGGACCTGGATGGGCAAGTTTATTGTCGTAGTCTGCAATGATCAACTTTGTGATAGGATGATGTGAGTCTAGGACGACAGGATGCAACGTGTCTGGGTTGATGGACTCACAACGTCGGAGTCGGCCCCCAACCCGGATCAGCTGAGTTTCTGAGTCATATTCCGGCGACAGAGTAAGTAATCTGCTGCTGGACTGGATGATCTTTTGGGAGGAAAGGAGAGCAAATTCCTCTGGAAAACAGTCCATTTGAACTTGTCGGAGGAGGGAGAGTTCAGCTTGTCGGAAAGATTCAGCGGATGGTTGTGGGTCTGTGGCCGCCCCGTAACTTGCTCTAACTGTAGCTTCCAAAAGATCTCTGAAACAAGTGAACCGACTGACATCAGGCACAAGTGGAGTAAGGGTAGTGTTGATGAGGCCACAGAATTTGGCTTTGCGCAGCTCAACTTTATCTTCAAGATCAACAGTATCTGGGCTGGAAGGCCAAGTAGATTCAGCATTGAGGAGAAAGGCGGGTCCGGAGCTCCAGCGTTTGTTGGTTCGAATCTGTGACAGGGTCATTCCACGAGTGATATCGTCAGCAGGATTCTCGCTAGAGGGGACATAGCGCCATGAATTGCTCTCAGTTAACTCCTGAATGTCTGCGACTCTGGTACCGACAAACACCTTGTAGCGGCATGAAGGAGATTGTAGCCAAGACAACACAGTGGTAGAGTCGGTCCAGTAGGTGATCTTGTCAATGGAAATAGTGAGCTCGTGTTTCAAGACTCTGCCAAGCTGCGCTCCAATGTGGGCAGCGCATAGTTCTAGTCGTGGGATGGACCGTTGGCGAGCTGGAGCAACACGAGAACGGGCCGCTAAGAAGGCCACCTGAATTTCACTATTGTTGCTGACAGTGCGCAGGTAGGCTACCGACCCATAGGCCTGCTCTGAAGCATCCGAGAAAACGTGAATACTCTGAGATGCCGCTAAGAGATCGGTACCTGAGTGAACATAACAGCGCTTAAAAGTAATATGAGGAAGTGATGGAAATTCACTCACCCAATCATGCCACAGCTGGAGGAGATCCTCCGGCAGATGAGGATTGTCCCAGTCCCTTTTCTTCACCCAGAGCCTTTGCACCAAGATCTTAGCTCGTGTGGTGTATGGAATGAGTAACCCCAGGGGGTCATACTGTCGAGCTAGGACTCGGTAGATGTTGCGCATTGTAGGCTCTGGTTGCTCAGTGTGGCGGACACGATAGGTGAGGGTGTCAGATTTGCAGTGCCAGTGCAGCCCTAGAGTGCGTTCTGGGGGATCAGCGCCATCTATCGAAAGCCATAGTTCTTGGCTTTCTGGCGTGATCTCGGGTGGCATGTGACTGATGACTTCAGACACGTTGGTGGCCCACTGACGCAATTCGAAGCCTCCCAACTGGAGCAAGCTCTGGAGCTTGGTGACCAGTTGTTTTGCTTCTGATAAGGATTGGAAGCTTTGAAGGAGATTGTCGACATAAAAGCAGTTCTCAACTGACTGCCGAGTGTCTTCTTCTGGACTACTGTGATCAGTAACATGCCTTTGCAGGGCAAAAGTTGCGCAGCAAGGACTGCAT
The DNA here is from genome assembly GCF_059441005.1 of Hippichthys cyanospilos. NCBI lineage: Eukaryota > Metazoa > Chordata > Actinopteri > Syngnathiformes > Syngnathidae > Hippichthys > Hippichthys cyanospilos. The sequence goes on from NC_142385.1 coordinate 2,910,991, forward strand.
GTAGTCCCAAAAGGAAGAACTTGCCACTGATAAATGTCAGGCTTTGCATTGCGGTTCAGGTCCCTCCAAAGAAAGCGGAGATAAGGCTGGTCTTCAAGAAGGAGGCGGACCTGATGAAACATGCCCTTAATGTCGCTGCTCACTGCAATGGGATATTGCCGAAAACGGAGCAGGACACCAAGGAGACTGGAACTCAGAGTTGGTCCAGGAAGCAAATGCTCATTCAGACTATTATTCTGAAACGTGAAAGAGCAGTTGAAAACAATACGGTCTTTGCCGTTGTGATGGACCATGTGATGTGGGATGTACCAAGAATTGGTACTTTTCTCTTCAGAAGATCCGAGCTTTCGGATATAGCCTGAGTCCTCAAGCTTCTTGATCTCTTGGCAGTAAGAAGTGGCCTTCGCTGCATCTCTGGAAAGGCGGCTCTCAGTTCCGCGCAGGAGGCTCATGACAGCTTCCTTGGGGCAATTGAGTGGAGGAAGACCGTCCTTCCACAGCAGAGGGGTGGCATATCTTTGGACGTTCTCGATTTCAACTCTGACTGTCTTCTCCTCCAGAAGTTTGATTGCTGCATTGTCCTGCTTGGACCTGGTGACAAGCTTCTCACTCCTATAGGGAAGAATGTCCACCTGCCACAATCGGGACACATGACTGAGAATGTCAGCAGAAGAGGTCGAAGTGTTGATGAGAAGACACTGAGGTGTTGATGGCTGATGCATCAAGACTTTGGCAGGACCCTGTAGCGTCCATCCTAGGCGTGTCTTTAATGCCACAGGGCCCCCTGGTGGGCCCAAATGTACAGGCTCCACTGGAGTGATGAGATGAGGATAGTCAGAGCCAATAAGGAGAAGTGGCTGAGCTTGACTGACTGAATGGAGTGGGAGGCCTCTAAGATGGCGATAGGTCTTCTGCAATGCCTCAACAGGATGAGAATGTTTGGAGAGGCCTAGTTCTGTCGCAGAGAACGCATTGTGAATGTGAAACCGTTTCTGAGGATAAGCGGTTGACGATATGGAGAATGACACTGACCTCCCTGGTACAGTCTTTAAGTCTCTGCGGATTGTTCTAAGAGCCAAGTCCTCAGTTGGTCCCTGAAGGTTTAGCGCCTGAGCAGCACTGTGAAGAAGGATTGTGCGCTCAGAGCCATCATCTAGAATGGCATATGTCTCAAGTTTGTGCTGACCCTTGTGGAGAAGAACTTTGAAAATTTTCAGTAGAACACAGCTACTTCTGAGGTCTGGGTCGAGATAGTAGGTAGCTGGTTGGACAGAATCTGGTTCTGGTGGCTTGGACTTGGTGGTGGTGGCAACGTTGACGTCATGGAGTACGTCAAGGTGTATCTGATTGCACTGTTGACATTTAGCTTTGAGGTAGCATTGAGCAGCTAAATGGTTTCTGCCACACCTCCAGCAGCGCTTACCAGTTCTGATCCAGGATGCTTTCTGATCTGTTGTGAACTCTTTGAATTCTGTGCACTGATTGAAGTAATGCTGCTCATTATCACAGAAAGGGCAATATTTCTTTGGTTTCTCTTGTTTGTTGTTCCTCGTTGAACGTACTTGTGAAAAAGACTCAAGTGGCTTAGGAGCTGGATCTGAGCCGAGGAGAACTGTGGTAGTACGTCCACTGAGGTTCTGCTGCTTGGATTTTGGAACTTTCCGACGCTCGTCTCTTGAGGGCCTAGGATGTAGAGAAGTGAAGTCTTCATCCTGAACACGGACTTCGTATTCAAGCCAATCCGAGAAGTGCACCAGCGTTGGAATCGGGGTGCGGATGGGATCGATGAACCGCCTGAACTGCGCTCTGAGCTCATGAGGCAGCTTAGTAAGAAGACGTGAAGTATGAGAACCGCATTCCAACTCAGTCCTGCCCTCTCTGCCTAGTTGCTGGAGCATGCCGACCAGTGATCTGACTTTGAGACCAAAAAGACGAAATCCTCGGCTGTCTCCGCTACGAATTAGAGGCTCTGCCAGGACGTCATTGATCCGCTGCAGCGCTAGCTTATGTGGCTGCCCATACATTTCAGTAAGTGCGGCCATCGTTTTCGAAAAGGGAGTTGAACAATTGCAGTAAGAATCAGCAATGAGAAGAGCGTCTTCATGTTTGAGGTGATCAACCAGTATTTGGTACTTGAATCGCTCTGTAGCATCGCTGGGAAGGATATTGTCCAGTGCAATCTTTAGACGGGCAAACTGGCGCGGATCATCATCTGTGAAGCAAGGTATTTGCGGTTTGGGTCCTCTATAGGTGGACTCTACAGAGGACAGCTGGTGAGAAGCAGTGTATGGCTCCACATAATATGGAGTGGATTGCAGCCCCGTCCCATAAGAATGCTGGTTTGGCACTGGAGGCGGCGGCAGGAGTTCCTCCGGTGGAGGAGGAGGAGGTAGTTCCATTGGCGGAGGCATTGGCCATACCTCAGGCCATGGTGGGAGTTCATCCACTGGTGCGTGAGGTTTATGGTTGGGAGTGGATGTTCTCGCGGGAGGACAAGGGAATGCAAATGAGGCAGCACGGTCCTCAACCTGAGCTGAATGCATTGAGGTAGGTCGTTGTGACGGAGTCGTGGACCTCAGCGAGAGAGAGTGGAAGAGATTCTGCATGTCACGTCGGAGCTGGTTGTTCTCTTCCCTCATCTCCTGTAGAGCTGACATCACGGCTTCGGAGCTGAAGTTCTGAGGAGCAGGTGTAACTGAAGGTGGATCGCTGATTGGAGCAGGTGGTTGATGAGCTGCTCCCACGGTGGAGTGGTCATGAGGAGTGTGAGAAGGAAGATGACGCGGCGGGAGAATCACCAGGAAGTCATCAAAGTGGCGAGGCCGTTGTACTTCACGGCGAGGACGAGCAGCAGCCATTGTTGAACTGATAAAACTAAGGATCCGGCTCGAAGGACCATGTAATGGAGGTGTCGGAATAGCGCCCAAACTTGTGACCTCCTTGAAAGGACTGTATTTGATTGATTCAGAGGATCCTCAATCTTATCAGGTTGTCCGGCCAGAACATAAAGATGATGCACACTCTCATGCCACTCTTTATTTGTATATAATGTTCTATTTATTTATCTGGGTTGGTGTGTGTGAGGGTGTGTAGGTGTTTTCTATGTGTGATTGTTGTAATGTGTGATTGATTGTTTGTGTGTGTGCTACGAAGATCACATGACCACAGGAGAAACATGTCCAGACATAAATAGTAACAACAGAACAATATAAACACGAAATCGTTAAGTATAATCAGAAACTTCTTAACACGCTTGGTGATAATTTTGCTGTCTTTAATATGCCTGCTATTTCGTTTTGTAGTGCTGCTTTTTGTCCTGGTTTTGCATTTTTTTGCATGCTAACTCCATTGCTAAAATGAAATCAACATACGATATGTTTCGGGGAGTGACCACGTAGTTAAAACCGTTTGCTACAATGCTGCGTTCTGCTTGTGTGAGTGTGTACCTCAATATGTTGTGAATCCATTTGTTGTTGATCTGTGCATCACCTGGTTCTGCCTTTTTCTGTGATATGAGTCAGTCCAGTTTGCGAATGTGTCGGCTTTTTGTGGTGTTGAAGTCTTGTTCCTGTATGTTGTCCAAATGATCGTGTAGTGTTATTGTCATGTTATTGTTGAGCGGGAACCAGTTTTTGAATTGTTCCATTTGTTGTTGTAATTCACTGTTAATGTTTTTAAGTTTATTCAACACGTATGGTATCCCTTCTTTGATGAGAGTCATCCGCTCCGCGTTCCTGGTTGGGATCAGGTTCTTGATGTTGAGACTTGCCTGTATGATTTCCTCATCCTGGCAGCGCAGATTGAATCTCAGGTGGTTTCTGTTTCCTGGTCAGATTTTCCAGGTGGCGAAATTCTTTGATGGATACTTCTCCGTAAATTTTGTGTAGGACTTGAACAACCTTCATTCTGTCCATAGTTTAAAATCAATGTTTTTTTTTTCCCTCTTCATCAGACAGTGACAGGACTTAAAAACTTTAAAATTCAACAATGAAAAGTTTAAAATCTTAAAATTTCTAAGGAGTTTTACCTGACATGTTTCAACGTTAAAATTTGCCTTCAGAGTGTCACATGATGGTCCGGGACTCGTCGTTTTGTCAGTTCGGCATAAATTATTATTTTTTTGTTTTGTTGCATTTGCAAATTGGGGTCCTTGGAAAATTTGCTTTATAAAAGGGGTCCCTGACTTCAAAACATTTTAGAACTCCTGCTCTAAGAAATAAGCCAGAGTAAAACTGTAGTCTAAAATACAATATTAAAACAAGATTACAAAAAACAAAATCGAAAGAAAATAAAGATCATACAAAATATGAAACTATGCAAAATTGTGCCTTTGTTAGTGTAACAGCTGCAGTTTGTTTTAACATGAAGTGTTGGTGTGCAGAAGGAATGAAAAAGTCCGGTTGAAATAGTCCATGCAAAAGATGTGAATAAGAGATGAAGTGGGTTGTAGTGGAATGGATTTTTTTTTATTGTGTTATATCGCTGCAGTGTTGTTTTTCAGTAGTGCAAGTTGAACTTCGGTTGACCGAGAATGGGGTGACTCAAGTTCACGTTACATAATCTTTACTAGCAATTGGAGGTGCACTGCTATACACACAGGCTTTACACCAAATAAAATCATCACCTTTTTCAAATTATTATAAAAACATTTATAAGCATTTGAGCTGCTATGTGGTTAAAAGGACGTTGATGTGAGTATTTTTGATATGATGTCTCAGAAAACTCTTACATACAAACAATACATACTGATTTTATATCATTTTGAGAGGCTGAGGTGAAAGGTCCATTCCAGCTCCACTTTTCTACATGCTCCTACCTTGAAAGAATTACAGTGGGCCCCCGTGTTACGACCTTAATCCGTTCAGCGGCTAGGCTCGTAACTCGAATTCGCCGTATGATGGGCAATCCAAACCTATGTTATTTAGTGAATGCGTGCAACGTGTGCAAAAACCTTAGGTAAAAACATCACGACTTTATACACATATTAAAAATTAGTAACATAATCTACTGTACAGTTAAATTAAGTAACATAAATATACAAAGGAAAAATGACATTTACCTTTGGGGCGACGTGACTTGAGCTGGTGGTGGGTGGAGGTGGAGGCGAGCAGAGACGAACCCGCAGAACTATTCTTTTTTTTCTTAAACGAGAACTTTTTTCAAACGAGAACTTTTTTTAAACAATGACTTTTTTTGTTTGAACGAGAATTCATTTTAAAACGAGAACTTTTTTTAAACAAGAACATATCACCGGCGAATTCCTTCTCTTTAATCCATAATAGAAGAAGCCTCTCCATTTTGTTGTTGACCGAGGTCCGTCCCCTGGCAAGGAAAGTCATGCCCTTAGAAGACTTGTTTGCTTTAATAGCGTCCTTGTTCTTGAGAATTGTACCGATTGTCGAGCGGTTACGGCCATACTCACTAGCAAGGTTAACTATGCGTGCGCCTCCGTATTTTTTTTTTATTATCTCCTGCTTCGTTTCTATTGTCATCATCCTCTTACTTCTTCCTTTACCGCCACTCGCAATTTTGGAAGCCATGTCTAACAGATAAAAGTTTGCAAAGTCTTCACAACACATGGACCAGCTCGTGCCATCAAGCAAGATAAGAGACTTCGGCCAATAGCATATCTGCATTTCTGTGATTGACGTGAAGCCGGCCAATAGCATTTTGGCATCTCTGTGACTGCCTTAATGGACCAATAGCATATCGGTATTTGAGAAAAGTTGTTTTTGTCGATGCAGCAAAGCGAAAAAAATAGTGTGGACACACTGACCGGGTTCGTAAACCGGGGGCCCACTGTATGTTATTTTTTCACCTTTGACAGAAAAGTCTAAGTAATTGTAGTTGCTTAGATCAAATGGCACAGCAGTGAAGTTAAATTTATCCATCCATCCATTTTCTAGAGCCACTTATCGTCACAAAGTTTGCAGGCATGCTGGTGCCTATCTCAGCTGACTTCGGGCAGTGGGCGGAAGGCACCCCGAACTGGACAATTGCAGGGCATACAGAGATGAACACACACGCACTCAATTACACCTACGGACGATGTAGATTGTCCAAAACACATGTTTTTGGAGTGTCCTTAGGAGGACCCATGTGCCCGGAAAGACCCATGCGTGCTCGGGGAGAACATGTAAACTCCACACAGGCGGGCTGAATCCTGAACTGTGAGTTGGACATACTAAACCACTGTGCCAGTGAAGGGAACTTCTCCAGGTAACATAATGATGAGATATATATTTGCAAAGTATGTCCAAATCAATTATATAGCCAGATTAATCATGTCATGATACCAGCAGCATTTGTAACCAAACAATTCATTAACCAAACAACTCATTAAAAAGTAAAAGTAACACTCCTTATGATTTCTTTTTTTTCTTCAAGACATTTAAAATGGTTGTACTCAGAGAAAATTGCAGGTACATCTCTAGGTGGGCATTCTATATATATATATATATATATATATATATATATATATATATATATATATATATATATATATATATATATATATATATATATACATAGAATGCCTGTCACCCTTCTAAAGCAAGGGTAGGGAACTCCGGTTCCTTGAGAGTAAAATCCAGCCTGTTTTTTAATGTTTCTCACATTCAACACACCTGATTGAAATGATCGGGATTGTTATCAGGCTCCCACAGGGCTTGCTGATGAGCTGATTATTTGGATGAGCTGAAAATAGGCAGGACTAGGCTCTCGAGGAACCGGGGTTCCCTACTCCAGTCCTAAAAATAGTTAATCACCTGAAGAAAAAACACTTTTAAACAGTACTTTCTACAGCTAGGCTTTGAGAGAAAAATGCCAAAGTTCACAGCCTTCATATCTTTTCATCCTTCCAAATTAATAACAAATTAACATGTTTTATTTTTATTTATTTATTTATTTATTTTTTGGGAGGGGGTGCTATACATTTCTATCTTGCATTTCCAGGCCAAGAGCCAAACAGAATGAGATTGTCACTTGGGCATGCTCCCATTGCTTTCCTGAAAAGCATCCCAGAAAGCTTTGTTCAACCGTGTGCAGCGATTTATTCGTACAAATCATATAAAAAACAAAAATAACCCAAACATGTCTAAATACTCCATTCTAAACACTTGTTTTTACTTCAGACCCATGAATGCGGTGAACAAGATTCTGTACAGTAATCATTTCAGTTCACGAAATCATGACTCTGTAATGTAGCACAAATAATAACTTCCCAGCCTTGCTGGTTACCGTTAATGATGAGAAAGTGTTGCTCAGTGCAATTAAAGAAAGACAAATTCTCTCCTAATAGCAGCTGCCATATGCTAATGGTCTAACATTCAGGTAATTATTTCTGGGTGTGTGTTTACATTTTCACGCTCCCAATAAAATAGCAGTTTAAACATTTTTCAGAAATTTTGAAGATTTAACTAAGAGAGACAGGTGACATGGGAATACAACACGAATACAACAACACAACGGACGCAATGGATTTAAATGACGAACTACAGGTAAATGTTTTTAGATGTTGTCAGCAGCCCATCAGTACTGACGAACTGCCCACCTCTGTCAACAAGTACAAATGTCTTCACAGACAAGCCCTATCCTCCAAATCCAGGGCTTTAAATTGTCTTCACATGCGTGAATGGCGTAAAATTACTTCCTGGGTTGAATCGTTTTTGACCTCAGCATCTTAGTGGGAGGGAGAACTGAGGCTTGAGCCATTCCCCAGGCCAAAGGGTGATGGCTGTCTCAGGGAGACAACCATGGACAGATGAGATGAGGAGAATGGGCTACTGATGATTTTTACCCAGTGCTTTCCACTCACAACATGAATGGATAGTTGGAAGGGAGCACATAAGGATCATGGAGAAAAACAGACCCAGGTATTTATTTGAGTCTTCATCTTCTTTTACTTTGGCTTGCCACGTTGTGGGTTGCCACTGTGTCATCCTTTCCCACTGAAGTCTAGCCTGCATCCTTTTCTCAAAGATTAACTGCCCTGATGTCTTCCCTCACTATGTCTATCAACTGTTGCGAAGATCTTCCTCTTGCTCTCTATCCCAATTGCTAAATAGTCACTAGAGGAATTTAGGCCCCTCTGTATTCCCCACAATACTGTACATTGCTGGTGGCCATATTGAAGTGTAAACAAAATGTCATTGATCATGCCTTGCACATGTGATATTATTGGCTGCAATCAGCTGTAACAGTCGGGGTGTAAAAGTCTGAAAGTGTTTCTTTAGACTTCCAAAAATAATTTCAAACGGGAATTTGATGCTTCTGTGTGATTATAACATGCCTGTATCTCTGTGGGCTTTTTCCAAATACTGTACGATCGTTTCCTCCCACATACCAAAAATAAGCAGGGTAGGTAAACAACATCTCACAGACAGACCTGAGCAAAAGCTAGACATTCTTGGGCTGAGTCCAACACTGTTGAACAGGGTGCTGAAAAACAGTTAACAGCAGAGGTGTGCAGAGGTCATTCAAGGAGCAGCTGCGTAAAGTCAAAAATGGGCACATATTCTTGCACTGACTGCCCACTTGTGGTTCAAAGCCATGCCACCTCCGAGCTACCAGCTTTGAAATGGAATACACCGACTACTGAGCTTACTGTAAAATCACGAAAAAGCCCACATCCTCTGAAAGCTCAGAGGAGTGACCTTTGATGAACAAACAACCGCACAAGTCAAGACTCAAGAAGAGTCTTAAACACCTAAGTTTTACACAAGCATAATTTACATGCTATGTATGCAGTGTACAGTCATGATTTTGAGAATGATACAACAATTAATTTTCAGTCTGCTGCTTCAGGGTTTTTAAGTGTTTTTGTCAAATGTTTCTATGGTATATTTAAATACAATTAGAAGCCTTTCATAAGTATCCAAAGCTTTTATTGAGAACACAGAATTCATGCTCTAAATCATCATTTGCAGTGCTGCTCCTTCTTTTTCCAGACCGCTGCAATTCTCCCTGACATGCTGTCAATCAACTTCTGGACCAAACTGATGGCAGTCTATTCTTGCAAAATCAATGCTTGGAGTTTGTCAGAATTTGTGGGTTTTTGATTGTCCACCCACCTCTTGAGGGTTGACCACAAGTTCTCAATTGGATTAAGATATGGGGAGTGTCGTGATCAAGTGCCCAAAATATTCATGTTTTGTTCCCGAGCCATTTTGTTATGACTTTTGCTTTATAGCAAGATTCTCCATCATGCAGGAAAAGGCATTCTTCAACATCAAGCTGTCCTTGAATAGTTGGGAAGAGTTTCCTTTCTGAGAACGTTCTGGTGCCATTCTTTATTCATAGCTGTGTTTTTAGGCAAGATTGGGAGAAAGCCCACTCCCTTGATTAATAAGCATCCCCACACCTGAATGGTTTCAGGATGCTTCACTTTTGGCATGAGACAGGACTGATGGTAGCACTCACCTAGTCTTCTCCGGAAAAGCCATCTTCCAGATGCCCCAAACAATAGGAAAGGGGATTCATTAGAGAAAATGACTTTACCCTAGTCCTCAGCTGTCTAGTCCTAGTACCTTCTGCAGAATATCAGTCTGTCCCTGATGTTTTTACTGGAGAGAAGTGGTTTATTTGCTGCTGTCCTTCACACCAGACCTTCCTCCAAACGTCTTTGCCTCACTGTGCATGGAGATTCACTCACATCTGCCTGCTGCCATTCTTGAGCAAGCTCTGCACTGGTGGTGGTCCGATCCTGCAATTTGAAGACCTTCAGGAGACGGTCCTGGCGCTTGCTGGACTTTCTTGGGCGCCCAGGAGCCTTTTTGGCAACAACTGAACCTCTCTCCTTGAAGTTCTTGATAATTTGATAGATGGTTAACTGATGTGCAATCATACTTGCTGCTATAGACTTCCCTGTTAGGCCCTTTTTGTGCAATGCACTGATTGCTCCATGTGTTTCCTTGCATGTAACCTAACAGAGGAAGAACAATGGTGTCATTCGCCATCTCCCTTTTGAAGTGTCCAGTCACTCAATCAAGACAGATTGAGTCCTCATCAACACCCACACCTGTGTTAATGTGTGTGGTACCTGTGTGTCATTGAAATGTGCATTAGCTGGTCCTTTAGTGGCAAGGCTGAAATGCAGTAGAAATGTGCTTTTGGTGATTAAGTTAATTTTCAAGGCAAAGAGGGACTTTGCAATTAATTGCAGTTGAGCTGATCACTCGTCATAACATTCTGGAGTGTATGCAAATTAACATTATAAAAACTGAAACAGCAGACTTTGTGAAAAATAATAGTTGTGCTATTCTTAAAACATTTGGCCATGATTATATTATTTACTTGCAGAAGGCTGAATTGACAAACCCTCTTTATTTCTAAAAACTTTTATATCCTCACTGTTGGTTTGTGTGAAGCACATGATGCCTTTGTTTGAAATGGCCTTTACAAAAAAAAAACTGTGTTGCCTGCATCTTGAAGTTGGAATTTTAGCAAACAATATTCATGATGAATGTTACATAGGTCTACAACATACCGTGCTATAGTCCACACTTAATAAGTACTCTGTTTGTGTTCAGTATCAGATTTAAAAAAAAAAAACAACAGCAACAACAAAAAACAGTCAGAATGTAGAAGGTACAAAAGAAAATAGGAAAATAGATAGTGTTTTTGGACACACAAGTATGCATTTGAAATGACTAAGAATAACCTCCTCTACTGTGTATATTTTGTCTAAATATAATCTTATGCATAAAGTACATAATCATTGCATGAAGTACATAATAATTTTAAGAACTACACCAGTATGATATTCACAAGTTTGATGCATGGGGCTATTGTATCCATGGGGCGATGAGTGTGAACCTGTATTGGCGACCCATTATTTCCAGTCATACTTTTAAGTGTTTAAGTGATGAGACATTTCATATGGTCATCCCTCTAAAATATTCTAAGTAGTAAGGAGATATTGCCATATTGGGATTCATGCCAAACATGGCTTAATTAAAACATGGAAAAGTCTCAAAAACAAACAAACAAACAAACAATATCTTTTTATCCTCTTTAAAAAAAAAACAGTAAGTATAGAAATTCAGATCATTTAACTCACATTGGTTAGCATTCGTGTTTACACTGCATGTGATATGTTTTCACAAAAGCTATCACAAATGTCAAATCTCATCTGTAGCCACTCACGTCTAGATGATCTCTCAGGAAGATCCTCTGCTCCACCCATCCCATCTTTCTCTACTTGCTCTACTTGGTTTGACTTGCCATAATTCCCCAAACATAAGACCCACTTTTTTTCCCCAAAAAATGAAGTCCAAAAGCATGGGTGCTTTATATAAATGATAACTTATAGATTTGATTATTATTATATATTTTTTTTTAATTCAACACCATTCAAGAAAGATTGATCTGTCAGCCACATAGGTTGAGTTTTAGCACATAGATGTACATTTTTAGATCGGCCGCATTCTTACAATAATTACTGTAATGGGTAGAGCTAGAGAAGGACGTCAGTTGGCTGTTAGCAGCAAAATTGTTACCAGCGGAGGTTGTTATGGCATTATTTTCAATAAAAGATGTAAGCCGACTGAACCTTATTCACACACAGAACTATTGCTAAAACGGAGAGGATCATGTCACGGTTATGATGTCACCATACCTTGTCACTCTTAACTGAACCAGCTGGGGATGAGTGTACCTGTTGGAGAACACAAAAAAGTACTCCATTTGACTCGTTTTTAATTGTGGTGTTTTGACATATACGCACAATCATAAACTTAATGGGGTACAGATGGTCCACAACTTCGGGTATTTATGGCAAAATGAACTCAAACTGCATGTCGAGTAAAAGGAAAAATTACTACTTCGAGCATGTTACATTGGCGCTGACAGTGTGGAAAATCTAAAACGCACTAAATTTAACATGCTACAAATATATATTTATTGGTCATGAATGCAAAAAAATATGAAGAATTTACAAAGATGAGATTTATTCTTTTTTGCTTTAGTTTTTACATTGTTTTTACAATGCAGTCTGTGGTCATTGGCCTTGTATTACTGACTGACCCTCACTGACACAGTCAAGTAGGATAAGTTCAACTGCCATGCCTGTCAGTCCGTATGATGAGTATGAGTCTTGTTGATTTGGCTGTGATTATATTTTCTTTCATGTCCTCACCTGTGACCCTTTATTCATGTGTGTCTCATTTGGTTTTTGTTTGCATCCGTTCACAACATCCCGACCCCTAGTGTCTTCTGATCTGCTTCCTCAGCTACTTGTGTCTTGTCCAGGTGTTCCTCATTGTCTAATCAGTTTGCTTGTGTCGGAGCTTTGGCATATGGGTTGAGGTGCTCAACAGCACCCCATCACAGGAAAGCTGGGAGGAAAGAAGTGCTCAAGATCATTTATTTTAATAGGAGCAAAAAGTAAAGAAAGTATTGAGATTAAACAAGGCCAAATGAGTCAATAAACAAAAATGAAATTGAAAGTAACAAATTAAATCCAGAAACCAACTCACTTCAAATTGAAACCAAAAAGAACTAAGTAAAAACACGATACAAGAGCACAAAAACAGATAATAAAAGGAGTATGACAGAAAGCTATAGGGCCAGCTGACAGTGACAATGATCCATCAAGAAAAGAACAAAAGCAGGGAGCAAAATACAAGCCAAACTGATGAGACCTAGATGAGGCACAAGTGACTCAGGGATCTGATTGGTTGACACAAGGGAACAGGTTGACAAGAACAGGTGCACACAATCAAACTGAACGAGACACTGACACGAAGGACAAGAACACATGATATAAACAAACCAAGCAAAACCAAAACCAACTAAAACACAGAACATGGCCATTTGTATTTAGTTCCCTGGTTTCTTACAGGTATTTGTTTAAGTTTGATGTCTCAGTCCTTGACACTCATCAAGTAAAAATCATGTAAGTCATGCTTGTATTTTTTTTTTCTTTTTGGTCTTGTGACATTAAAATCCCTTTTTGAGACCACTCCTGCCTTGCCTCCTCGTTTTGTACATCTCAACCATGCCAATGAACAACATTAAATTGTGACCTGAACAAGAATAAGCAGTCAAAAATAAATGAATGGACAAATGTTCTTCTTGGTGGAACTGTGCTCCCCATTATTATCTAGTGATGAATTTGATTGCGATATTACCATAATATAAAACACAAAACTGCACTTGACCTTTTTGAGACCACTCCTGCCTTGCCTCCTCGTTTTGTACATCTCAAACATGCCAATGAACAACATTAAATTGTGACCTGAACAAGGATAAGCGGTCAAAAATAGATGAATGGACAAATGTTCTCCTTGGTGGAACTCTGCTTCCCATTATTGTCTACTGATGAATTCGATTGCTATATTCCTATAATATAAAACACAAACCAACAAGACCAATGACTACAGCAATCTAATATTAGGGAAACTGGGAACCCTACTCTTTTCCTACAGATATCTGTCTTCTCAAGTTCGCTTACAATCAAGACTTTATCGACAATAAATGGCACATGTTGTAGGCGACCAGAGCCCGGAGTAATGCATTACAAAAGAAATGTACTTTAATGCATTACTTTTTCCTGTAACATAGTAATGTAACGCATTACACACACAAAAAGAACTAGTACAAATGAGAGTAGCGCAAAGCATTACAATGCATTTTTAACCTGAAAGTGGTGTTTGTTCAACCAAATTTGTCCAAAAAAACATTGGGAGATCGGAGGAGAAAAGCTCAGGGCAAAATGTTTACTTCCTGTTATAGTACCTAATACAGCAGAGATGAGTGCACCAGATGAACATATGCCCTTTACTTTCAGGTTGTCATAGATAAAGACCAGGTAGAATATAATAGTTGGGTGCACTTTATGCGCAACACCTAAAAAGCTGTCCACCGCCAAATAGCACTAGCAGGAATGTGAAGTTAGCAAAAAGAAACCACACGGTGGATTGAGAGTGGGGATAAAACAAAGCGGGCAAAATGATTGTTCTCTTGCTCAGGGATGTCACTTTGACCTCAAAAGGTTAGGCGTTAGACGTGTGCCGTTCGTAGAAGATATGCTCCCGCTTTCCACAGTGGATTTGCCAGCATTTCAAAACTAGAAATGATGACAAGGTAAGCTAACACTAATTTTCGTTGTACAGTTGCTATGGTCTTGAAATAATTGTGGCCAATGTCTATTCTGAAGCATACAAAAACTCATGTTAAACAGTACGTTAAACACAATGATGATGATGTAGGCTAGCTGCTAGTGTTAGCCCCACCGAAACCATCTATTTTTGAAACATCTGTCCCCAACCTATTCAACCGAACTTTAATTTGAATATTAATATTAAAATTGAATGAATGCGGTACCTGCTTTTGCCTGAAGCATAGACACTGCATCACTGTGCTGTGAAGCTAAGGGATTAAAACACAAAAAATTGTTTGTATTTTATTGGCTTAAGACAAGTACAAATACAGTAATATTATAATGTAACTAATTACTTTGAAATTACAGTAATAAGTAATAAATAATGCATTTTTGCAGTTTTGCAGTTTTGAAGTAACTTGCGCAACACTGTTCATTACAGAAGATGCAATGCCCTTATTTTACTACTCCTGGAAAACTCTACTGAGCTCTCTGGCTCCATTAAAACCTCTTTTCCATCTTGCACTCAAGCTCTCCAAAAAATGTAAAAAAATCAAAATGTTGTTTCTCCTAAAACTTTTCAATTGGAAAACAGAAGTTAAGGGTCATAGGGCCTTTTTAAAGGCATAGTGAGGTCTTTACATTGTATGATCCAAATGACTAAAATACTCCAGCACAGTTCCCTCATAAAACGAGTTGATCAGTTTATTTATTGTACCCTAACTTCAAAGCAGGAAGCAGGCCAATCAAGACAGAACTGCAATCCAAGAATATGATTGGACTCTAAAATTCCTCTGCGTCATCAATAATGTGTGAACAAACCTGCAACTACTTTTCAATGGAAACATGTCCTGTTGGAACCTTCAGAGCCTTACATTGACCTAACGGAATAGAAAATAAATATTGTCATAATCCCTCTTTTGTCTTCTTTCTGTCAATCACACAAAACTGACTAAACTAATGACTCAACTAAAACCTGACTTTGAGGATGACAGAGACAAGAACAAACTTCTGAATATGATTTATTATTGGAATATATGGAGTCAACAGACAAAAAATGTGTTTACACAAATGGAAATTTTTTATCAGTGGGTGGCTGGTTTTGCAAGGATGTGTGACTGCGTGTGTGTGTGTGTGTGTGTGTGTGTGTGTGTGTGTGTGTGTGTGTGTGTGTGTGTGTGAAATTGGCACTAAACCAGGTAACACCTGTAACCAGAACGTCTCGCCACTGAATGCTTGTGGTTGGGGTTCCCTTCCTCCTCTGTTGCTAAGTATGAAGGGGCGGGCCCACCAGATACAACATTTTGGAGGGTGCAAAGGAAGAATACACATATTGTCCCAGCTCTGAAAGTCTTTCCGATGTCTGAACCACATATTTGAAGTTTTCCTTTCCAGGCTGTGACAAGTGCATTATGCCACGTCAGAAAACGATACATACATAATTTCTTGATATATATAAGTGATAGATATAAGTTCATACATATTAAAGTGAATGTTGGAACGTGATGTGATAATTATTTTGTCTGCATTTGGGTCATTCCGGAATTGGTGGACAATTTGACTTCAAGATAGTTGAAAAGTAAAGCTTCACTTTTTTGATTTTCAGGGTTGCAAATCTGTGCCAATCTTTGCTTTCTTTTCTGTTTAGCTTGCTGGTACTCCTAACCAAATGCACAAACTTACTTATGTGAATAAGAAAGATACAATTATTTTTAAAATGATTTCCTTATTCTGATTATATGCACAACAGGGTTGTATGAGGTAGAATGTGGCATTTAAGTAAGGCTAACTATTTTATAAAAAATATGAAATGGAGGAGATACATTTGCTCTAGCCATTATTTTGGAAACCTGTTTGATGATTTGAAGTCCAGCGTATTATGTGATTCACTGCTTTTTTCTTCTTCTACCATGCTAAAAGGTTTATAGGAACAGGGTTGCATATCATTCCGTGAATGATAATTTTAAAATGTTCTGTTTACTAAAACAAATGTCCCTACAATCACAAGACCAGCAGTGAAACAAATAATAACAAAACAAAAAAGAAGACATTTATTTAAAACTGAACTGTTTTGTTTGAGATTCAAGTTGTTCTTTAAAGGGTTTGTTGGACAAGAGAAAATGTCATTTTAGAGGATACTCCAGATTCAGTCATTATTTTTAAAACTATTTCCAAACATTTGTTAAATTTAGTCTCAGGACAAATAATTTTCTCACAAACTGCATGTTTTAGTATTTTGTATGTAGATTTCTTAAAATTTGATGGGTTGGACGTAAAATGTCCTAATTCTGGAATGACACTTTTAGCTTTGGTGTTCTGAGTTTGAGATATTTTTGGTTTCATTTGTGTTTTAGTTTTCTCATATATACTTGTCCTTCTTGCCAGTGTCTGATTGGGTCCATTACTTTTATAATACTCTCACCACCATAACTGGAAATATAGATTTGCCGTTCTAAATGTAGGTCTTTACACATCCAGTGAAAAATTGACTTAAACCAAAAACCAGTAGGTTTAAGCGAATGGGTGAGTATTCACTCACCTGTTCCAATGATCAGAATCCACTGTCCTAATCACTTGGCCTGGCCACAGGTGTACAAAGTCAAGCACTCAGGCATGCAGACTGTGAAACAAGTCATTTGTGAAAGAATGGGCCGCTCTCAGAAGCAAAGTGAATTCTAGCATAGAACTGTCATAGGATGCCACCTGTGCAACAAATCAGTCGTGAAATTTCCTCGCTCCTAAATTTTCCCCAGTCAACTGTCAGCTCTATTATAACAAAATGGAAGCGTTTGGGAACAACAGCAACTCAGCCATGAGGTGGTAGGCCACGTGAAGTGACGGAGAGGGGTCAGCGGATGCTGAAGCGCATAGTGCAAAGAGGTTACCGACTTTCTGCACAGTCAATTGCTACAGAGCTACAGTACAAACTTCATGTGACGTTCAGATTAGCCTAAGTACAGTCTGCAAAGAGCTTCATGGAATGAGTTTCTATGGCCGAGCAGCTGCAGCCAAATCACACATCACCAAGTGCAATGCAAAGCGTTGGATGCAATGGTGTAAAGCACGCCGCCATTGGTCTCTAGAGCAGTGGAGACGCGTTCTCTGGAGTGATGAATCACGCTTTTCCATTTGGCGATCTGATGGACGAGTCTGGGTTTGGAGGTTGCCAGGAGAACGGTACATTTCAGACTGCATTGTGCCGACTGTGAAATGTGGTGGAGGAGGAGTTATGGTGTGGGGTTGTTTTTCAGGAGCTGGGCATGGCCCCTTAGTTCCAGTGAAAGGAACTTTGAATGCTTCAGGATACCAAAACATTTTGGACAATTCCATGCTCCCAACCTTGTGGGAACAGTTTGGAGCAGGCCCCTTCCTCTTTCAACATGACTGTGCACCAATGCACAAAGCAAGGTCCATAAAGACATGGATGACAGAGTCTGGTGTGGATGAACTTGACTGGCCTGCACAGAGTCCTGACCTTAACCCGATAGAACACCTTTGGGATGAATTAGAGCGGGGACTGAGAGCCAGGCCTTCTCGACCAACATCAGTGTGTGACCTCACCAATGCGCTTTTGGAAGAATGGTCAAAAATTCCTATAAACACGCTCCTCAACCTTGTGGACAGTCTTCCCAGAGAAGTTGAAACTGCAATAGCTGCAAAAGGTGGACCGACAACATATTGAACACTATGGGTTAGGAATGGGATGGCTCTTCAGTTCATAGTATGAGTAAAGGCAGGTGAGGGAATACTTTTGGCAATATAGTGTATATTTTATTGTAAACCTTTAAAGACAGGATACAAAATCTCTTTTTTTTTGTATTTTAATCCATTTTTTACTTAGCTTCACAGCAAAATTATGCATTATTTATGCTGTTGGCAAAAACAGTTAGTGCATTTCATAATTTCAGTGTTAATACTTCATTGAAATTCAAGTTCAGTTGGTGAGGTTATCTACAGTTGTTTCAAATATAGATGGTTTTAGTACGTAGGATTTCTATCTACAGGTAATAAAGAAGATATCAAATTAAGGTGAAAATAGGACGATTTGTTTTTAGCTTTGAATCATGACATTAATCATTGGGTTGTAATTATATAGTGATCCATTGATTTTAATTGGACCTCATGAAATTGTGTCTATTCGATATGGAGTACAATCCTTAAATTTCACAGTCACCACTTACGTAGGTGGTGGTGTCAAAATTTTAAGCGTTTTTATCATTTTTCAATGTTTTAAGGCAGGGGTCCCCAATTACCACCAACTTTTTTTATTGGGGTGGAGTTTTGGGGGGAGAATGACAAATATAAAGTGCCTGAAAAATATGAGCTTGTGTCTCAAAAATACTTTTGGGGTTGCTGCCTCAAAATGTACAAAAATACACACAAATTCCATTGATTAAATCAATCAGATAACCGAATTACAAATGGGATTCATTTCAATACAAAACATTAATTAGATGCAAATGAGTCCTTATCACTGCAAAATCTTTTCATATGCTAACATATATCTAAGGGAAATGTTGTTGGATCAACAAACAAACTAATTTTGGGCATATTTTCATAAATGACAACATTCTTCCAAAGTAAGCACAGCTTACAGACACTTGTGGGCCAGATTTCACAGAGAGATGGAACAATGTGTGCGTCATCGACAGTGTTTGTGCTCAAGTGAAGCCACAACGCTTTTCCTCGCTACAAAATGTAATATCAATAACCAGAGGTGGCCAAAAAACACAGATCATGCAAAAAAAAAAAAAAAATCAAAGCACAAATGACCTGTTAAACTAAATCAGGTCCAAAACATAATTATTTTGGGTGCGGCCCATGTGGCCCGGTAACAGATGATCCACTAACTGGTACCGGGCTGCAGACCAGCACTTGGGGACCTCTGTCTCAAGGTATAGCCTGGTAAATTGGAAATTATTTCACAAACATGAAATTCATCATTTTATAATGTGATACTGAATTTTTTTTATTTGTATGTGTATGTTATATTTATTCCGTTTTCTTGCCAAATGTAGCAAGCCACCCACAACCCATGTTTCGCTTACTTCCGCAATTCTAAACACAAATAAGTAATAGTAATGGATCCAAAATGCTCAATGCTGGACTGATGGAATCATAGATCATTATTGTTCACTCCATAAGATACAAATAAATGTGTCAGTAATGTGTCCTACAACACTGCTTTCCCTCTTTACAATTTTTATTTATGAACTGATTTTACAGATTCATAGCATGTTAGTCAAATGCAGTAAATAACTTTCATCCATTTTTCTGCACCTTTTCTGAGCTGTGAATTTACACCAGATTTGTTTTCTAGTGTGTGTCACCAGCCTGTCTTTCCGTCCTGAGTAGCCTCAAAATGCATTCCAGACCTCGGCATTCTTTTCCGCCTACTCTGTGTTTTCTTCAAGACTTTACTCTAAACCTTTGGTTCATTAGCCCCTTACACTTTGGCCCACAACTGTTTTTTTTTCATCCACTTTTTAACCATCTTGCAAATCTATGTGTAAGACAGGGCCATCACTGAGAGGACTTATTCCCCTAGATAATTTCCAGAATTTGAATAAATCCAGCGCATGCTGTGTTAAAAGTTTAAAGTCAACAAGTTTGTAGCGTTATTCCAGTCTGTTGTTAATACATTACATAAACACAGTAAAAATGTTTGCCGCATTAACAGCCCGCCACCCCCAAACAACACGATTTCAATGGAGTCAGCAAAACTGTATACAAAGAGGTCACTGTGTCGTGCTGGGAATTGAGGCTCGAAAATGTATTGCCATACACACTGATCAGTGGTGGGCCCCGAGTTGTTCACGTGCACCTTCTGTGATGTCAGAATAAACATCAATAAACCAACATCAGCCATTAAAACCTGGCATTGTACGTGATGCTATCAAAACTTTAAAAAATTAATAATTTAAAATAAATATCCACAAAATCTGATGAAGTCCAAATTACAAATCGCAGTTTAATATAAGAAGAACATGATTTTATTTCTTTACTATCAACTGAATATGAATCATAGCGCATTGAGGAGATCTCTTTACCTTCGAGCTGACATGTACATTACTGTATATCCACTCGGGTGTACCCATAAATTTTTGAAAGCACAGTAGCGCTTGTGTCCAGTCATGCTTTGGTGTCTCGTTGCTGCCTTGGTTAAACAATTGAAGTTTGCAAATCCAGTGTAACCCCAAACACCAAATCGATCCTTTGCAAACAAAAGACATTCCCAGCAAAACTATTTGCCAGGGTTAACTCATGCCCCTGTTAGCCCAGTCAAAAATATGGCCAAGTTGGGGCAGGTTAGCTAATAGCTAAGCTGCGCCTCTAAAGCAGTCAGGCAAAGTCAACACTGCGTAGCTTGCTTGTTGAGCATTGTACCGCCTTCCTACAGTGAGCATCCACTCACAGCGTTCAATCTAGATGGCGATTTTATGACTCAGTTCACTATCACAGCTGTCTATTAAGTTATACGAGCCTCACACATATCCATCTGCACTTGCGCAGAAGCCCGCGCTGTGTTGAGGCGAATGCCCTGGCTTCTGGCTAAGGCAGATTACATACAGCCTGGTGACTCAAGTTTGCTGAATTCTAAATGGTTAAAACTCCAACTTAAAACTACAACACTAGGAGGAGCGTAACCAAATGGATATAATATGACACGAAAAGAACAGAATATGGAGATTCATTTTATAAATAATAAAATTTATAGCATATATATTTAGTAAAAATGAATTAGAAATGAAATTGATTTTCATTATAGTTATTATAATTATTGTAGTTTATTATGATAGTGATGTTAGGTTATGTGTCAGGTTCATTTGTTAGACATTTGTAAGAAACTGTACACAAATAGGAGAAAAGGCAATCTTTTTTCAAGCTCATGCATGAGGGGAGCAAAAAGGAACTGGCCAAGGTCAATTCTACTGTGCTCTGCCAGCCTCTCCGAACCCTCTTTCTTTATTTGATACAGAGGTCCCTAACTACATGAAGGTTCCGGCCCTCAAAGGGGCAATTGTGCATCAGGGGAAAGACTATGGCTGGAACCTCGTGTACTTGTCCTATGTGTGAGCATGTGCGTGAAAAACTAATGCATGTATGATAAAATATTATGTGTAGCAAGACATTCTGCAAAATATTTTATCTGTAAGATATTTTGAAAATCACAGCTGCAGGAGCACCCCAGCAGGCAGGCTTGAGCGGCCTTCCTCCTACTTGAGACAAAACAATAACAAAACAGTTTTTCTCTACAAGCAGTGCACTCATTCTCACAGCATAGCATTACTTCTTTGCATGCACTTATATTTTGTAGCAAATTTATAGTCACTATTATCCTTCTCACAGCAAAGCATTTCTTCATTGCAAGCATTTATATCTTCTAGCAAATGTATAATCACTATATTTACAATTATATATACAGTATTTATATTAACAGTTATTCCAACATCATTAGGCCAGCAGAGAAGGCCTTGCTGGCCCTGACAGTTTACCAGTGACTCTGATACAGCGTACAGCGTACAGGCGTATTCTGATATGCATTGAGATATATTAGGCAATGTTTGTAAAAAGGTTTTCTGTGTCAAAGCAGAAAACATTTTAATGGAATAGAGAACTACTATTTATTATATTCTTTTTCAGAAGAAGCACATAATTGACCTCTCTAAGCACACATTAAACATTCTTTTTCTAAAAGCACAAATTCACATCGGTACAGCATAAAATGTGATAGTAAACAAATATAGAAATGATGGAATGGAGAATTTTGTTTAGTTTCTAGCTCCTGTTAGTTTGCCAACTTACTATCATACTCCTTCATTAAATTGTTTGAATACATGTCCGTTAGGGATGGTTGACAGCTGTCAGTAGCACTTATTTTAATTTCCATATTATGGTCTGCCTTACTGGACCCTACTTGGGACATTCTTTTGTGGCTGGAAGTTGCATGCGCATTATCAAATTAATCATTCCACCACTTGAACATACAGTTACTTCGCAATGAAAGCGCACAGCAAATTTATCCACAATGCTTTTTATCAGTCTTTCTCTTTTTAAGGTAAAAATATTTCCATATAGACACAATAAAAAAAAACATAATCAAAATGCGCCATATCACTTACCTTGGTGAGAAAAGGAAGATGACGAAAACCAAGATGAAATGGATAGGCGCAGCCAAAGCGTTGAGGGGGTCCGGTTTGGGAGCCTCAGCATTGCATCTTTGCTTTTTGCGGGGACATTGCAAAATGCTGGTGCTGTTGGCTTCTTCAGGCCGTGACCTCCAACTCTCACTGGAGCGGTTCGCAGCCGAGTGTGAAGCGGCTGGGATGAAACTAAGCACCTCCAAATCTGAGACCATGGTCCTCAGTCGAAAAAAGGGTGGAATGCCCTCTCTGGGTCGAGGATAAGGTCCTGCCCCAAGTGGAGGAGTTCAACTATCTTGGGTTCCTGTTCACGAGTGAGGGTAGGATGGAGCGTGAGATCGACAGACGGATCGGTGCGGCGTCTGCTGTCATGCGGGCTCTGCACCGGTCTGTTGCGGTGAAGAAAGAGCTGAGCCGAAAGGCGAAGCTCTCGGCTTACCACTCTATCTACGTTCCTGCCCTCACCTATGGCCATGAGCCGTGACACAAGATCAAAGAACAAGATTCCGAATACAAGCGGCCGAAATGAGTTTCCTCTGCAGCGTGTCCGGGCTCTCCCTTAGAGATACGGTGAGAAGCTTGGTCATCTGGGAGGGACTCAGCGTCGAGCTGCTGCTCCTCTGCGTTGAGAGGAGCCAGCTGAGATGGTTCGGGCATCTGGTTAGGATGCCCCCCGGACGCCTCCCCGGTGAGGTGTTTCGGGCATATCCCACTGGAAGGAGGCCCCAGGGATGACCCAGGACACGCTGGAGGGACTATGTCTCTCGGCTGGCCTGGGAGGGCCTGGGGATCCTTCCAGAAGAGCTGGATGAAGTGGCCGGAGAGGGAAGTCTGGGCTTCCTTGCTCAAGTTGCTGCCCCCGCGACCTGACCCCGGAAGACAGCAGTAGAAGATGGATGGATGGACGGATATATATAATATAATATAATATAATATAATATAATATAATATAATATAATATAATATAATATAATATAATATAAAATTATATATATATATATATATATATATATATATATATATATATATATATATATATATATATATGTTCATTTCATTTTATTTATATTAAATTCTGAAAGTATTCATGACTCTGCAATAAAGCAATCAATTCAATCCGTGTAATAATAATAAATTTATAAGTATTGTGTCTCCAGTTGCTTGCTAAGGAGGCCATGATGCCTGCAAAGCTAAAGCAGTGTTTGATTTTATAATGCTGTTTTTGACTAAATAATTGATTGCAACAATTTTGCTTGAAATTGACCCACTTTAATATAGGGAACCATGCAATTTGCAATTTTCATTTTTTAAACTTCAGTATAGCTGAAAAGTAACAAAAATACTTGTTGTCAAATTGAATCTGTTGATGAATAAAAAGGGCACTTATGAACTTTTACATTTAATAAAGCTAATACATTTTAAATGTTTTTTTTCCCCCCATAAAATTGAAAGCAAGGTGAAACTGTTTTTGTCACTCGGGATGATGGAATGTTAAATTGGGGTAAGCTCTGAGACAAAAGCCTTTTTTTTCCCCATTTGCCCACATCAAAGCATTGAAATGTAGCATAGACATGTCAGATCCTCTGTCCTCTCTGTGGCCTTGCAGCACATCATCAGAAAATATACAGTAAGTATACGTTGATGCGTGTATACATCCATTCCACAAAAACCAAAACCATTTGGACAGAAATAGTACATGATGTAATAATGGACTCTCGGTTGTCCATTTTGGCATTTCATTATTGAGTGGAACTGAGTCCTAAATAAGACATGAGCATGCAAGCATCTACGCTGACCTATCAGTGTTTATGAGGCAGGGAGTTGCATTTGGATGTAAATGACGTTGAGGAGATGTTAACAGCAGCAATGTCGTTTTCATTTTATTGTCTTTTAGATGTTTGACGGCGCCAAGGCACAATAAAAGGAGGAAACCTTGTAAAGGTTCAGTGATATGACCTCTATGACCTTATCACCTGCACAGACAAGTCTCAGCTAAGATTACATTTTAAGTAAGGATGCAAAATGACTCCATTGGTGAACGTTCACTTGATTGGGACTGATTTTAGGTTTCTCATAAAACTTGATTACACACTTTTACGAACTCTGAAACACCATTTTCACATGATTTGAAATTGCAGTGGAAGAAACATAATACTCACAATAATTCTATTCAGAAGACTGTTTCATGTGAGGCAAAAAGCTGGCCTGGCACGTATATTTTAGAATTTTCAGTCATTTTGCTATGTCTCATTAAATGCAGATGCTTTTGACACACACTCCAAACTTTTCCAGTAACAAAAGAGACAATTTATTTAAACTACACTCGTTTTTTGCCAATCTAATGGATGGTAAACACCCAATTTCTGTGTGGATTATTTTTGGGGGTGACCTCAATTTTTGCTGAACCTTTGGAATAAGATGTTGATTGTTTGATTGTATATATTTATGGAACATACAAACAAATTTCATCAAAAATAAAAACAACCTAAAGAAAGGATCGATACATTTTAATTACTAGGGCTGAGTATTGGGTCTCAAAAGTGTATTGCGATATATTGCGATACAGCAAAGGCATGTTGCGATACATATTGTGATATATTGGGCAATGTTTGCTAAAAAAAAAAAAAAAATCTATATACGTCAAAATGACTGAAAAAAAAAACAGAAGGAAAATATTAAAATAGACAAATTCTATTAATTCGTTTTCAGAAGTCACACATCATTGACCTCACTGAGCATACATTGAACATTCTTTTTCCAAAAAAAAGCATTTAACATCTTTTCATTTCAAGCATGCTCTTGACTGTGTTAATATGTCCTCTGCACTTGGGAATACTCTTTCAGATGGCACGAATACACAGGTAGCACTTTTCCACAAGTTCCAGCACAGGATACTGGTGACATTGCTCTTCAACCGTAAATGAAATAGATCTGTGATGTCTCTCGCTTTGGTGAAAATAAATACGACAAAAAACAAGGAGAAATCTATTGTAATTGATCAAATACAGTGCGAGATACGGTTGCTTCTGTACGTTTTCCCTTCATATCACGAAAATTACTTAACATATACTGTAAGTATACAAAAATAAATAAAACAGAACTTGATATCTCCAAATTCCCATTTTGTCATGTTTGGTGGGGTTTTATTCATGTTCTTAAGTTCATCCTTATGCTCCCTTGCGTCTGCCTTTCCCGTCTGTTTCTCGTTAGTTTGATTTTGTCCACCTGCCTGTTTACCTACCCTCCTCGTGTCATTCAATTAGCTTCCCTTGCCTTGTGTCTCTCTCCAGCTGTTGTGTGTTTCCTCGTTCAGTGTGAATTTCATTTAAGTCCCCATTTTTCATTCAGTTCTTGTCGGGTCATTGCTTGCTTTTTTTGTCCTTGCCGTTATGCTGCCAGCTTGCTGTTCTCAGTGAGTTTATTATTAGTTTCTAGTTCTGTTGCTACCTTGTCCGTTTTTTGCTAGTTGTTGTTTCTGCCTTGTTTTATTATTAAACCTTCATTTTTGAGCCAGTTCCTCTCAGTTTTCCTGCATATTTGGATCCCCATCCTTCCTCGCCTCCAAACGCTGCGCCCCGTCGCAATAATCGTGACATATGTGAATTAAATGCAACATGAGATTCTACTGTTCGATGATATGGCTGCTCGGATATTATTGCACTTCTCGGGACCACACACAAGATCTTACTGCGGACAATTTGAACGGAAGCGTTTTCTTTTTCTGCTGTTTGCCATCCTCTGCTGCCGACACTTTAGCAAAAGGTAATGTATTGTTGTCCGTTCCTCTTCCAGGACAGGAGTTGCCCTCCGGGCTAGACGGTCCTCACACGTTGGCTCAAATTGGAGTCCGCAGCCGACAAAATGGGCAGCAGGGAGGCAGGGTCAACATTAGCCGTCACCTTTATTACATTTAAAAACACAGAAATCTGCCGGGCTCGCTCGACTTCCTCTCTTGCTGCGCATGCGCCTCTTCCACACTCACTCACTTGCTCGACCAATATCTTGCTCTCCATTCACTCCATAAATGCAACACTGTTGTAAAATTTAACGTAGGGAATAATTAATAATTAAAGGAATTAAAGGAATAATTAATATGTAAAACACTGTTCATAATATGACAAAAATCATGATACAAAAGCCGCTCCAGAGCAGATTGATACAGAAAATAAAATATTATGAAAATAAGGCACATCAAAACTGATACGTGATAGTATATTGGACACTGAATGTCGTATTGCAATATGCGTATTGCGTCACTTCGTATTGCAATATATCGATAGTATCGCTCAGCCCTGTTAATTACTGAACGTAAAATTATTTGTTCAAAGGAGTAAGAACAAGTTCACAACTTATCCAGTCCTAGCCTTTTTTTTTCTATAATAAAAGAAAATAAAAATGGATAATCATTTGATCCGGTATTAAAATATAGACAATAAAAGAAGTATCTGTTACTGATGGAAATGAAAATTAAGCATGACGGTATTGTACAGTTATTCAGGGTTACATTTGTCAGTATCTTTGTAGCGTTGTATTTTTTTAAAATCTTTCTATACATAGTAAGAGATTCACATGTTTTAAATTTGTTTGAATTATTCTATAGTTGAACACCTGAAACACACATTTCCTTTATGTTGGTTCTTGTCTTTGTTTTCACAAAAACACCTTCACCTCTTAGAGCGTAAAATTCTCAAATTTTGAAATTCACATTTAGATGTTGAGCAAGTACAGGATATGTTTCTGTTCCATTCGCGTCTGCCTTTATTGTCAGCGTTCTTGTTCGTTTGATTAGGTCCACCTGTCTGGTGACACTTTGTCCAGTTTTCCTCCTGGTTAGGTCCTGCCTCATTTCTTTATTAAAACTTCCTGTTTTGAGACACATATTTCTCAGGTTTCCTGCATTTTTTGGGTCAAATTCTTTCCTCCTCCCAACTCACCATGCTCTGACACTTAAATTGCTATTTGTAATGTAGCTTACAATCTTTTTAAAGCTTTCCTGTTCTTCGTGGACTTCATAAAAGTTAGAGGACAAATAATTTGAAATGATTACTTATTCTAAGTTTTGGCACGTAGAAAGATAAGTTTTGATTTCTGATGCGGGTTATTGATATTTAAATACTCTGAGAAATAGCATGCGTAGCCCAGTAATGCGTACGAGGTGTCCAGTCACTGAAGGCCTAAAACGCATGGACCACCACTGCCATTCATCCATCCATGCATCCACTCATCCAATTATCTTCTCAACCACTTACCCTCATAATCGTCAGACATGTTAGAGCTGTTTTTGGGCAGAAGGGTAACTGGTTGGGTTGTGAGCCAATTGCAGGTCACACAGAGACAAACAACCATTCACACTCACGAAATCACCAAAGGACAATTTGAATGTCCTACCATGCTTTTGGGAATGAGGGAGGAACCCGGAGTGCCAGGAGAGAACCCACACGAACTCAGGGAGAACATGCAAACTTTTTTTTTTTAAATCAATCCGCTCCGGGCAGATTTTTGTCATATTTTGAATTGTCTTTTACATGTAAATCATTCAAAAACACCACATTAAATGTTACAGGTCATTACCTTACGAGTGAGGCAATTTTCCAAAGCAAAAGTGGCAGCAGAAAGCAAACAACAGAAAAACAAAACTTTATAACATGGAGGTAGCTTTTTCTTCGTTTCTGCCCTTGTAATTATATCTCGGGCTTCCACACAGTGTTCAAGTCATCTGTAGTAAGCTTCTAAATGTGTTCTCGAGAAGCGCAATAATATCTAAGCAGACATATTAATGAGCAGTAGAATCTCACGTTGCATTTCATTCAAATGGGAATTTTTAGATTTCAAGGTTCTTTATTTCATTTTGTTTCTTGTATATGCTAAGTACAGAAGCACACGTATCACGAGGTTTCACTGTATTTGATATATTGTAAAAATAGATTTCTCCTCGGTTTTTGTAGGGTTTTTTTTCTTCTTTTTTTTCACCATTGCGATTGACAGATCTTTTTCGTTTATGGATCAAGAGCACTCTCACCAGTATCCTGGTATGCAGGCCTTTGTGGCAAAGTGCTACCTGATCTGCTGCATCAGTGCCATATGAAAGAGTATTCTCAACTGCTGAGGACATATTAACACAGTCAAGGGCATGCTTGAAATAAAAAATGTGGACATGCCATAGAGTTATTATAATAAGGCGTTGCTGTATTGCAATATATCACAATACACTTTTAATACACAATACCCAGCACTAATTATCTATCTATCTATCTATCTATCTATCTATCTATCTATCTATCTATCTATCTATCTATCTATCTATCTATCTATCTATCTATCTATCTAATAGTATACATTATATTACTATATGTATTTATAGATCATTTCTATAATATGTATTGATGTGTTGATGCTTTATATATAAACGAACACTATGAATAACTTAGTGTGCAAACATGTTCTTTTGATTTCAAATGTTTCACGAGATCATCGCCTAAACTTCATGTGACAAGAATAGCCCTGTGAAAACAACATTTAAAAATCGTTTTTAAATGTAAATATATGAGATCGATGAGATTTGATGTCAGACCATCAAAGATAAAAAAAAAAATAAAAAATCTGCATCACAATAGAGCTATAATTTTGAACTCAAGATGTTGCCAGTGTCAAACTAGAGGCTCACATGAGCAGAATCAGGTGTGGGGCAGGTAATTATGCTTTTAGCTACAGTAAGAAGTGGCACAAAAGTATGAAGATATGGGTGGGGGAGCTGACTGAGATGCAAACACAACTCATGGGTGGGTGCTCTGCAGATGTGGCAAAAGTATTCACACTTTTAAGGCCGAGAGACACCAATTCAATTTGGGCCAAATGCAGTGTTGGGAGTAATGCATTACAAAACTAATGTAATTACTGTAATGCATTACAAGAGTAATGTAATACCTGTAATGTATTCGTTTTGGCTGTAACGCGGTAGTGTAATATATCACACACAAAAAAATAGTAATATTGAACTCGTTACAAATCAAAGAAACGCACTGCATTACACTAATTTTTTACAGTGATTGTGGTGTTTTTTTTCTTTTTCTCAAATTCCCAGAAAACACCACAAGATCGGAGGAGAGAAAGCTGGGGCAAAATGTTTACCTGCTGTTGTTAGTATCTACGATAGCACAGATTAATGTGCCAGCAGCAGACGACAGTTTGAACATGTAGAATATGTGCGCAAAATGGAAATATGCCCATTACTTTAAATTTGTCTGAGATAAAGACAAAAAGCATGTATTAGTTAGGTGCACTTTGTGTGTGACACCTAAAGGAGCTGTCCACACATTTTGAGCTGTGCCATAGTAATGTGAAGTTAGCCAAAAAAAAAAAAAAAAACACGTGGAGAATTGCAAGTAGGGGGTAAAACAAAGTTCTCTCACTCGCGGATGCCACTTCCACCTCAAGAGGTTAAGCGATTACTGGCAGAGTAGGTGGTACGTAGAAGATATGCTGGCATTTTCCACAGTGGATTCACAAACATTTGGAAACCTTGTCAGCAAGATCCCTTTCGCAACTACCAACAATGACAAGGTAAGCTAACTCTAATTTTCACTGTACAGTACAATTGCTATTAATAATAGCCTATAAATAGTTGTGGTCAATGTGCATCAAGATGAAGAATACGAAAACTCACGTTAAACAGTATGTTAACCACAATGACAATGATTTAGCCTAGCTGCTAAAGTAAGCCTCAGCTAAACCATCAATTTTTGAAATGTTTGTCCCTTGTACCTGTAGTCCCTGTACCTAGTTGACTGAACTTGAATTTGAATATTAACATTTAAATTGTGGAATGCGCTAACAGTTTTTTCTAAAGCATAAACAATGAATAACCATGCTGTGAAGCGAAATAATAAAGAGTTAAAAATACTTTAAAAAGATTCTGTAACATGTCACAGGTTTACAAGACAGTACAGATCAAATGATTTGTATGGTTTTTAGGCTTAAGCCAACTTTCCATTAGATGCGTAAAGAGCGTAATCAGCTCAATTTAGAATGGCAAATCCATATTTCCAGTTATGTTGGTGAGAGTACCGTATTTTCCGCACTATAAGGCGCATTGGATTATAAAGCGCACCATCAAGGAACGGCTGAGTTTCTAAAAAACGCCATATATAAGGTGCACCGGATTATAAGGCGGACCACACACTCTTCAGTCCTCAAAAAAAAAATCGTGTTGGGCCTGCAAATCAAGTTAATTAGTCGCGCAGGGCCATGTCGGCTTTGATACCCTCGGGCCAGGTCAGTTTGAAGTGGATTTTTTAGGCATCAACTATAGTTTTAACAGTCAGCACATGATTTGATCCATATTTAAGGCGCACCGGATAATAAGGCGCACCATCAGCTTTTTTAAAAAAATCAGGCTTTTGGGTGCGCCTTATAGTGCGAAATTACGGTATTATAAAAGTAAAGCAGTAGTGTAATGCATTACATTTCATATATTGTAATGTAACTACTTACTTTTGAAATGACAGTAATAATAAATAATGCATTACAGTTTTGTGGTAACTTGCCCCACACTGGCCAAATGTGAGTGACGCCACACCCTAGTTCCTCATGCATTGCCACGTTGCGCTGGAAAAATGATGGACGTATACTGCAATAATACTGGCTAATTCAAAACCTTCTGCACCTGTATGAGAAATAATACCCGTTCAGAGCATCGGCGGCAACTCTAACACCTGAATGAGTCACCTGAATTGCTCCTTTTCGAAGCCAAATATGGGGTCATGTCAACACATTATGAGTTACCTCCTTTGAAAGGGGTGGTCTGCTCATGCTCTAAGCACAAGGAATCTGGGACTTTTCAATACAGAAGCACTTATAATGTGTGCTACATACCTGTTCATTCTTTGGAGCAAGGGGAAAGAATAAAAAAAGCCAAGCCTCTGTGTTACTTACTAACTTGAATACATTGAGTTCTAATTGAGGTAAATATACGGAGTGAATGTCAAATGCTACAAAGAGTGAGGAGGAAAACACATACAGTGGGCCCCCGTGTTACAAGATTAATCCGTTCCGCGGTTGGGCTCGTAAGGCGAATTTGCCGGACGGCGGGCAATCCAAACCTATGTATGTTAAATAGCTAATGCGTTTAGAATCCCAGGTAAAAACATCAAAATTGTACATACATATCAAAAATTGGTATCAAAATACTATAGTAAGTGCTCCGTAAATATAAAGTATACACGTATAGAATCAGAAAACATCACAAATAAAAAAATAAAAAAAGGATTTATATACCTTAGAGTGGTGCTTGTTATGCCCAGATTCCCAAGTAAGGGTAGCCTAGGCTAGGCTAGCATTGTATTTCTTGATTATCTCCAGCGTCGTTTCCATATAAATCATCTTCTTAATTCTCTTTCTAACAGCACTAGCATTCTTGGGACCCATAGCTAACCCATTCAAATTTGAATCATGTACTAAAATGCACTATAAATACAGTTTTGTAACCACTCGTGTTTGAAAAAAGCCTTACCATTCCACCATTTTGAAACGAATGAGGCCCACCAATAGCAGACCATCATCTTCGTGAGGAGATGCCGACCAATAGCAGACCAGCATTGTAGTAAAATAAGTGCAATTACCAAAAAACGCCTGCAGATGGAGACAAAACAACACAAATACAGCCAGAATCACGATAGTTGTTTTGTTGCAAAGCAGGGAAAATACTTTTAGGAGGGGACGAAAAAACTCCACATCGCAACATGAAAAAATCGCAAGCCAAAGACACTGTAACCCGTCCACTGTACTTTATTACTGTGATGAGTGACATGAATACAACGTGTTTTAGAAGAAGAAAATAAGAAGCGGATATGTTGCCATTTTCCCTACGGGAAAATACACTGCCTATAAATGTACCCACAGATTGGCACAACTGTTTGTAGTTTGTTCAAGAACCAGTGTGGAGAGCCCACAATATGTTTTACAGTTCAATACAGGTATCATTTGATCTATTGAAAAACATAAAAGCAGACCGAGTACCGTATTTTTCAAACTATTAGGCACAACTTTTTTTAATGATTTGAGACCTGCGGTCTATAGGCTGGTGCGGCTTATCTGCATGTTTTTTTGTTTGTTTGTTTTTTTGCAAGGCACCAGGAGACAATCCACTTGTAAAGTAAATGTATGTATCTGTTCAAGTGGGCAATTCAAAGAACGACTATGAAACGGAACTGAAAAGATGAGAATTAAAGGCTCTGGTCAAACAGAATTATGTATAAATTGCAGTTTTAAAAAAATAAATACAAATAAAATAAAACTTCCATATACCATCTTTCTTCACAAATATCTGTCAAGATGTCAAGACCTATCTGTCAGACTTATCAGTGACTAAAAATGTTTTTTTTGCACTATTTTTGATGCTGCAGCTTATATACCGGTGCAGCTTATAGTTCGAAAAATATGGTACAATGAATGACTGCGTCTGAATTTAAAACACGAGAATCTACTAATAAACGTTATCAACAGTTTTCTCAGAAGTGTTTCCTCCAAAATGGTTACGGCAAAAAGCTTGTCTAGACAAAAACTCATGAAGAACCCCTTTTTTTTCCTTAACAAAAAGGTTCCTTAAAAAAAGGTTCAAAACAAATGGTTCTGTGCACAAGAGCAATCGGTTTGAAAGTGTAGTCACCCCGCAAAATCGTGAACTTCAAATGCAGATGGGTAGAATCAGTCATGTGGAATACAGGCAATTGTATGATGTGAATATAGAATGCACTGTATGATAAAATGATGCAAGATATGATAACGAAGTGTTGGTATAACTCCTCTACCACGGTGCTGACCTCCAGCTGACCTGGTGAACTTGTCAAAAGACAACTCTCAGCTCATCAATTAGGAATAATCACAGTGAGACACTAACAACGATGCTAACGACCCCATTAGCATCTCTTATCGAGCGCTCATCTTAGTCCACAGCAGGGACCAGTGAGCCAGCAAACACCATGTTAATGCCGTTTGGGGATTTGACACTTGCAATGAATTACAATGGATTCTCCATTACAGATGTTATCAATGGATTGTCCCTCAATGACTTTGCTCATGCAATTAGATAGCTTCTACATGAAGTCTATGGTTGCTCATCGTAGACACGGATGAATTACCATCACTATTGAGAAAGTAAACCATGATTTTTTTTTTCTCATCTTCAATAGACCGGTTATGCTTGTAAACAGTTTGCTCAAATGTGAACATGAAAATAGTTCAACCTAAAATGATTAAGTTAATGTTCATTTCCTTGGAAATTAAATTAAAAAAATGAAGACTGTAAGAAGTTGTGTTAACTCGTTCTTACCTGAATTATGATTTTCTTTTTAAAAAGAATTTGTATTTTTTTTATTATTTGTTCAACATTTATTCATTTAGAAAAGGAAATTAAAAGGCAAAGAGTTTAAAAACTAAAGAGAAACATTTACATAATCCTTCTTAAGGAATATTTACTGTAGATGGACCATCTTATCAGGCAGTTTCTTGGAACCAAACAATTTGAGCTATTGTAAGAGATCTTGAGTTTTCTACAGCAGTGGTTCTCGTGGTCCTTGGCCTGTCTGCAATTTGGGTTCTTAATAAAAAGTAAATATCTGTGTTAATTTCATTTGATTTTGTATTAAATGGTGAATTTGTTCATGACTCATAAATAAATTAATCAAGTCAACAAGTTTAATATTAAAAAAAATGTAATAAGTTTGAAATTTGTCGCATAGACCCAAGAATCCACATCACTATCAAACAGCTTCAGCCTTGCGCGCCCAGGACCTTATGTTTTTTGTGTTTCTAGGTGTTTTATGTTTCTATTTGCACTGTTATTTCATTGTAAAGCACTTTGGTTGACAATGGTCTTTAAAATGTCCTTTATAAATAAAATTTGACTTCACTTGCTCTCTGCTTAGCAATGGATGTGTCTTTAAGACCGTCCACTTCATATAGTGAGGAAAAGACAAAGGAAAAGTTGTCCAAACAAAATATATACAAATGTACATGTGTTACACAGTAATGGACTATCAAAATGGCTTAATTTTTTTTTGTTTTTGTTTCCGCAAACATTTGCAATGGGGGTCCTTGGCAAATTTCCTTTCCGAAAGGGGATCCCTGACAACAAAAAGTTTGTGAACCCGTTCTACAGTATAATAAATTGTACACTATATGTAGAACACGAAATATGAGATCTATATGCAAAATATGGATCTCTTTTCATCAAAAAGTAATTTAAAAAAATCTCAGTCTCTCAAAACTTAAACTATGTAGTTCAAATACTGTCTCATTTACATTCGCTTAATTAGAATTAAACAATGCATGCATATTTATTCTTTACTGTGCCTACTCCATGACCTTTGTTCAGACCAGCTCAAATGGCAGGCAGACATAAAAGTTTTTTGTCCCATAAATGCCAGAGATTTAATTGTATCTTGTAAAGGGAAACATTGTGCTGCAAATAAGCATGCCTGAGTATGTACAAGAACTGAAAACTTAACCTGAAAATATTTTGATTGCACTTTTGCTTAGTGACTATTTCTTTCTCCTATTATTTATCTCCAACCTTCCCATAGTAACTGAGTTAGACCATAAAACTGCATGGTCTATAAGTAACAATTTTTCTTAAACTACTTTACCTGCACTATATTTACAATGATTTGCTGTGGACCATGTCCAGCCTTATGACCTAATTCAAAGAGAGATACTCTTTATGGTGTTTCACACTATGTTGTAAATTCATGACAATAGTCACAAATTTTGCCAAAATTGGTTTTGCCCTGTAAATTTTTTTCCTTCACCAAGTGATAAGGAACAATAGAAGGAAGCTGATGTTCTTTATAGCGAAAATTAGAGGCAAAGTTCAGAAAATGTCACTCACATCATTCAAGGGCCCAAACCTCCGGGGATAGGATAGCAGGACATAAAGGTGTCAGCTGCAATTTACTGTCACAATTTGAGCATTAAGATGAAACCCGTATCCAGAATGACTTTCAAAAGTACAAGAGTTCATCGTTGGTGGATCCAATAATTGCAAGAAGCACGGCAATAAACATTGGCCATGGACAAGAGTGCAATGTTAGGCAGTCGTCATGGAGTGAAAGGGGGGTGGGGGTAAATCGGAATGGCAACAGAAAGAAAAACAACTTGAGAATAAGGCCAAAGCATCTCTTCCAGCAAGGATGCCTTTGGTATGCTATAGGGACAATTAAAATTGAAACTCATTCAGAAAATCATTTACACTTTTGAAATCATATGTGATGAAACAATGACGATCATTTAGAGATTAACATCCACTAGTGCTTACAGTCTTGTATATGCCTTTCTTGGTAAAATATTTTAGCCCGGTTCTGTTTGTTTTTGGAGTGTGTGTGTGTGTGTGTGTGTGTGTGTGTGTGTGTGTGTGTGTGTGTGTGTGTGTGCGTGTGTGTGTGTGTGTGTGCGAGTGGGGGGGGTGATATTGGGGAATTCTCAACCAACTACATCATGGATAGCTATGAGTTTTGCTTTGTTTATCTGATCTTTCTGTGAAAAAGAAAACAAGCACCAGAACAAAGTTGAACAGTGTATTAAATGTGTTGTCCTTTCTTGCAAAACACATAGAGCGCTGTACATCCATGCTGCTGGATCATTTCTGCTGTCCCACTGGAGGTCTGTATTGGTTCAGTGGCCTGAAACTGAACTGATCAGTCTGAACTCTGTTTCACCCTCTTCTGATCATCTGCCAGGGTCATCATAGCCACTCTGCTCCCCTCTGTCTCCATCTATGGATTCCAGATTTCTCCCTTATTTTCTTTTTCCTCTCAATTTATTGATAATGTGATATATGGTGTGAGAATCAGGTACCCCCTCGGTGCACAAAGGTTAAATATGTTGAGTATGAGCAAAATATCTGACCTGGGTGTTGAACTTTTAAGGACAACATTTTTCAGCTTTCTCTTTTAATATGAATACAGTATTTAAAAAGAAGTCCTCCTTTACAATATGTATATGGTAAAAGGGCTCTATTTTACATAGTACTTTTCCACCACCATGCAAGGCGCCGGAGCTCTTTATATTTGACTGCTCGTTAACCTAATGATGCAGCAGCATCAGGAGCAACCTGGGGTTCAATTTCTTTATCACGGATATTTTGAAATGGTCACCAGGGTCACATTTTCCTTTTTGTCCTAGCTGAACAGTATTTTCTAAATGCCACAATCTAATAAAAACAGGATCAATAAAAGAAAAAAAAACTCAAATGACACCTACTTGTGATACTGTACAATGTACAGTGTACATACGGATTGTTATTAGGATTATTTGAGTTTTCACTGCCCCAAAAAAGCTTCATATTTTTTTATTATCTATTAGATAAAGTGATATTAAATGACCATAATTCCCTAAATCTAAGACACATTTTTCCAAAAAATGAAAGCCAAAAGAATGCGCCCTATAAACAGTAACTTAAAAATTTTATTTTTTTTTCCCCGACCCCATTTGATGAATTTCAATCTGTCAGTCACATAAGCCAAGTTTTGACGCACAAATGTGCTGAGGTTGTTACAGCATAATTTTCATTAAAAGAAGTGAGCAGACTGAACCAACGTCCGGTTTCATTATCGTTCGCACACGGGAATATAACTAAAACCGAGAGGAAAATATGTCTTCAGCTGATTTGAAAAGGAGTCACAAGGTATGGGAGCCGTGCACACCGAATAGAGAAAACGGAAAGGTATTCCATTTGACTCGTTCATCACCTGCGGTCTTTTAGCATATACACACACAATCATAAAATTGGTGAAAGATGAAGATACAGATACTGCTCAACTTCAACTTTATACTGTATGGTAAAATGAACTTGAACTGCGTCGCAAGAAAAAGGAAAAACAACAGATTCGATCAACATTACAAATCCACCTGGTTCCAATACGCTCACTAAAAAATGTTAGTGTTACAATTAAGAGCCTTGATATTTGATTTGAAAGACACAAAAAATATCCACAAAATCCAAAAATTTATTAAATAAAAAAAAGCCAATACAATATACCATCACTTAAATAGGTTGACGTTAAAGTAGAAAAGGTACATCACAAACTCTACATTCAATATGTACATAATCTAAAGATATACCACTGAACTGATTAAAGTGTTCCAATGTGTAAATAGTGCCTCTTGTTTAGTTTGAGCTCATTTTAAAAATACACACAATTCATAAATACAAATTCACCATAGCATAATATAAAAGGTTTTCCAAATATGTACAATTTGTACAGGCCATTTGAGAAAAAAAAAAAAGAAACACGCCAACTTTAAAAGCTGTTCCTCTGAACACCTGAGTGCTTCCAAATTGTTTTGGGAGAAATACAACGATTTGTGACTACTGAGAATATTACAAACTACACTGCTTTAAACAAATCTTGTTCACTTTTGAACATAGTGGGTAAACTTGGTTGGAAGATTGTCCACAGGATAAACAGTTGGTCCTGTTTTCATCATGGGTGGCCCGTTTAAGAGAGTACAGTGACATTTTGTGACCACTTCCACGAGAAAGATCTTCAGCACAACCTTGGCGAATTCCTTCCCGACACACATCCTTGAGCCCCCACCGAAAGGAATATACTGGAACCTTGAGGAGTCTGCGGAAGCTTTTGTTATGAAACGCTCTGGCCGGAAGTCTTCTTTGTTGGGGAAGATATCTGCAACGTCGTGGGTGTCACAGATACTGTAGATGACATTCCAACCTTTGGGAATTTGATACCCCTGAAAAGGCAAAGTGGATCTGTGAGTAGCAGAAGGCCAAACAGAGATGACCATCGAGGATCTTGAACTTACATTGAGCTCAAATGTCTTCAGTGCCACTCGAAAGCCCCCGGGGACAGGAGGGTTGATTCTTAGTGTCTCTTTAATCACACAACCGGTATACTTCAACTGCTCCAAAGACTCGATGTTCAAACTCTGGAGTTGCATTCCTTGCTCCTCCTAAACACAAGGGAGACGAGAGCAATGTGAAACTAGGAGTTGGACATGATTGATTGGAAATTCAAAGCGTTTATAACGCATTACCTTGTCAATCAGTTCCTGCCTCAGTTTTTCCACCACTTCAGGGTTCAGGCCCAGGAACATAATCAAAGAGGTGGCTGTGCTGGCAGTGGTTTCGTGGCCCCCAAATAGTAATTCTGTAGCAGACTCCTTAATAGCCTGTGGGAGAAACATAACTTTGTTTTTCTAAAGGTCAAACAATACAAAACATCAGGTCAGCAACGTTGCAGTACCTGCATGCTAAATGTCTCCCCATTCTTACTGCTGCTGTCTATAAGTTGCTGCAGAGCATCTCCATGTTTGGACTCTTTCTCTGACTCTTGTATCTTCTTCTTGATGTTCTCCTCTATCTTGGAATGGATGAAGTTGCGAGCTTTAAGACCCTGAAGAATAAGATGGGAAATAATAAGAGTTTAAAAGAGTACTGGGTTTAGGGAAAAAAAGCAAAACTTATTTTAAGTACCCTGTACAATCCACTGAAAGGAACGTCAATGGGCAAAGAAAACAAATTCTTGATCATCTCCTCAAAGGCCTCAACCAGCTGCCGCTCGTCGGTCCTAATCTGCTCCGGCTCGAAGCCCAAAAGGATTCTCATGGCGATGCGGAACATCAGACGCTTCATTTCTGGGTACACCAGGACACAAGATTCCCTGGCCAGCCACTCTTTCACCGCAGCGCCAACCTCTTCCTGGATGACTGGGATGTAGAGCTCCAATGCCTCTCTGGAGAATGCCCGCATTATGGCCTGGAAAAGGTGCAAAATTGTTTATATTTCCGCCAATGGGTGATCGTTCAGATTGGCTGTACACTATGGGAAATGCAGTAAGCAGTAGGGATGGGACGAGAGATTACTTTTTAGCGGGAGTTCATTCAATGAAAATGAGTGCCAACCTCCTAGCATGGTTAGTGGCACTGCAGGTCAATTTTGAACATACCAGGTGGAGTCAAATGTGTCTTCTGTGGGTCTGATTTCAGTTCGTTTCATCGAAAAATAAAAACATTATGGGAAGAAACATGTCCAAAATCTCAAAGTTTAAATTTAAGTGAAAAAAAAAGATGATTATCAAAGAATTATAACATTTGCTCACTCATTATTCTTTTGTTATTTAGTCTTATGTCTTTGTAATGTTTTTTTTTTTTTTTTTGGTTTTCCAAGTTGAAGAATTAATTGGTAAAATATTGGCATATCAGAAAATAACAGTTTGTGAACTCTGATAAGAAAATAATGGAGTAGAATGCTTTTGTCTATGTTCTTTTGGAAAATGGAAAATTTATATTGGACATTATATTACATTACAAAATTTGCCAAAATCTCATCTTGTATCATTTTCGTGGACTTGAGCTAATCAAATCAGTTTCTTCACTTTTAAAAAACATAACTTTTAGACTTCTCTCTAGCTCTTACTCTCACGCACACACGCGCGCGCGCGCACATACACAGGCACACGCAATTTAATAGACTAACGTTTGTTTTCTGGTTAATCTGTTTGTGGTTAATTATAAGTAAACATAAAAAAATCAAGTCTCTAAAGAGAACACCAAAATCACCATAACGTCGACTTTGCTGACAATATGAATGGCAACAATTTTAATTGAAAAAAAAACATGTTTTTTTTCTTTAAATACCAACTGAATACTTTCTCCACAAATACTTGTTTTTTATTTTTTTTTAATAAAGAAAGGTATTGATTATCCCGGTTATAGTTTGCTTAATGTGTAGCGTGCAGTTAATCAAATGACTAATAAAACAAACGCGTATGTGAAACGAGTTAAAGACTTACCTTTTTCTTGGTCTTATGCTGAACTCCGTGCACGTTGGATAAAGTGTCGGAGCCCAGGATAGTGCGCACGGACGAAGGCCACTGGACGGACACGAGCTTGTGTTCCCCCAGAAGAATCTGCCTGACGTTGTCGCCCCCGGTCACTCGCACCGTGGGGTTCCCGAATAGGTGGGTCCGGTAGATGTAGCCGTACTTCTGCCGCTTCATACGCAGAAACCTTCTCCTCTGGACAACGACATGAATAACAATGACAATAATAAGGATTCTAATAATAAAAAAAAAGTAGGCAATGCGCGTTGTTTTTTTTTTTTTTTTTTTTAATATTTTTGCATACCTGCAGGATAAGCTGCAGCGTCTCTCCAAAGAAAGGCAAACCCATGGAGCCGGGAGGGAGGGGGCTGGCGCAGCTCGGATCTCTTCCCCGGGTCATGTAAACTTCCCAGAGTTTGACAGCCACCAGAAAGAGCAGAACGGGAAGTACGATGGTGCAGAAGAAAGTAGCCAGCAGCGTGCTCAGGGCCATGTCAGTCTCGGCAACGATCCGATCAGGTGAAAGTCGCTCGACCGAGTGTGCTGGCCGGCTGCTCCTCCGGCGCCTTTTATAGGCCGACCGGGAAGTCCGCGCAGCCTGTCACCTTCTCCTCCCGCAGATAAATTAGTTCACTCAAAGTTCATCTTTAATTGTGGGTGTTGCTCGGCCCCGCCCCCGTCCCCCGTCCCAGTCCCGTCCCGGCTAGTTGGCTGGGTTTGCCATTTGTTCCGAAGCCCAGTGCACATCTTTTAATCCTTACCTCCTGTAGCAGGCGGACAATCCTTGGCAGATTTCACTGAGAAAACGGTGACGGTTCCCCCCGAGACAAAAGAAGCGCGTCCCCAAGACGCCTTTGTTGCCAAAAAGGCAACTAGTTTACACACTCATTAGCTTGGCTTTAAACCCCGCTTGTGGAATCAGCGACCATGCCTGCGGGGCGAGCTGCATTCAAGAGCAAAGTGCAATTTCGGTTTCCTCACAACACGCTACAGGCTTAAATTGAACAATGTCTTAATCCTTCTCCATGGGTGTCATTCGTAGCCGAGATTTTGTTGTTTGCTTTATTTTTACACTTGTTTTATTTCCCTTATTTTGCAAAAGATTGCAGTGTTTGGCAGAACTTTAGCAAAGTAAATTTGATCTTACTGTTACCCCCCCCCCCAATTAATCGTTCATAATGTTGATTATGAGATGCAATGATTAGTCAACTACATTTATTCTACTTTTGTCAAATTGCAGGACATTTCATTATTTCTGGATTACATATTTCGTCTTAGTTCAGGGTTGTACTTTTTTTCTACTTTACGGTTTTGCATACTCAGTAAATTTTAATCAGTTGACTTTTAGTACTGTATTCTGAGTGCCTGATTTTAGAATGACTTTGTTAAACAGTTGGTTTTTTTTGTCAACGTTGCGAACTAGTGCTGGGTGATAATATTGATATATTGCAATTCACGTACTGCAATATGGCGTTCAGTTTCACAATATATCGCGTATCGGATTTAAAATGCCTTATTTTCGTAATATTTCTTTCTTGTATTTTTTTTTTTAAATCAATCCGTTCCGGAGTGGCTTTTGTATCATGATTTTAGTCCTATTATGAATCGCGTTTTGCATGTAAATCGTTCTAAGTGTTTCAAAAACACCACATTTAATGTTACAATACATTACCTTTCGAGTGAGGCAATGTTCCAAAGCCAAAGTGGCAGCAGATGAGGGCAAACAGCAGTAGATAAGTTTGAGTATATAATGATGGGCTGTTTTGTTTTGTCGCTTTATTTTGTCTGACTTTTTCATAGGTTGGAATTGGGCGTAGTGGAAAGAGGCCCATATTGGGTTTGTATTTGATTGTATCTTATTGCGCTTCAGAGATAAACTCGGATCAAAATTGAACTCTACAGTGTTGTCCTGATTCTTTGTTGTATTATTGTTTTACTAGTGACCTTTTAACGGGGATTAAATGAACACGTAAATAAGAAAATGTGGTAATAGGGGATTGGGACATGTTTTCTGTAATTTATATTGTTTCTGTGTTTGGTACATGCAGCATCCACTTCAACCTGTGGGCCTGGAAGGGGGCTCCTCCCACCTGTGGTCCCTTCTGGAGGTTTCTGATTTTCCCCAATCTGGGGTTTTTGAGTTTTTCCTTCCCCTTCTGGGAGCTTTGACAGGGGATGCTGTTGTGTACCTTATACTGAAAAGATGTCTCTGTACGACTTCTTTTCTCGAAAGAGGTCTCCACATGACCTCTTTTCATCTGTGAAGCCCTTTGAGACTTCGGTGATTTAGGGCGATATAAATAAAATTTGATTGATTGATTGATTGGGATCCACCCCACCCATAAAGTCAACAATAATTATAACAATATTAGCTGGGCAATGAGAGATGTCTTTTTAAATAAGGATACTGATTTGCAAACATCGTTTCTTTGGGGATTTCAACCGATTACCCCAAAAGAAATGTATCATAAGGACATAATGTTTTATGTTTACCTAAAGTCTACTTATATCTCATGAGGTATTGTTTATTTTTTAACCTTGGTTTTTACACATAATGGGATTCCATTGACGTTTTCTATTTTCTCTACATTTTTATGAGTACCGTAATCCCTCATTTTCCGCGGTTATTGGGGATCAGAATCCCCCCACAATAAGTGAAAAACCACGAAGTAAGCGTCAACCCCCCTTTCTGACGGAATTTTCTTGCATAGGTATGTGGGTACCTGAATTTGAATTTTTTAAAGTGTGAAAAAAAATGTAAAAAGCATTTATACTTTACATGACAAGTGACTGGCCCCCGACGTGACCATCGACCACCAAGGGCAAGGGGTTGTAATCTACTCCCGCCCAGGATTTGTATCTACTCCTGCCCTCACTGGTCAATGGTCACCCCAGGAGCCAATCACGTGTCTTGTAGGAGTGCCCGTCTCCCTCATGAATCTCATAGACGCTGTTAGGGAGACGTGAAGGAAGAGTAGGAAAGAGCAGCGCTGCACCTAGATTTCTTTTGTAATAAAATGGAAATTTAAGTGTAAACTCTGACACTGTTTGGTCAGCTACAGGCTTCATTCTAATTAGACTTCCGGGGGCCGCTAATTCAACAGTGGCTTTCCAGGAGATTACAGTTAAAAGAGATTCATCTTCTACCTTGTGTCTGTCTAACAGCAACAGAGTTTCATGAGGGAGATGGGCACTCCTATAACACACATAATTGGCACCTAGTGCAACTATCGACCAATGAGGGTAGGAGCTGTATTCTACTCCTGCCCAAACTCCTGTCAATCTCTTGTAACTCCTGAAAAAAATGAGAAGGAATAACAGTTAGTCCAGTAGGATAACTGTCCAGTCACTGTATAAAGTTTGATAATTTAAGATTTAAGTAAATACTGTATGTGTACTATGTGTGTTTGATGTCCGAGGATCGCCTGTAGCAAGTGCACTTACAGTTAACCTGTCCGTCTGGTATGTAGGAAACTTTCACAGCGCGTCTGTCCACAATGTAGCTTTTTTTTTTTTTTTTTAATCAAAACAAAAATCCTCAATTAACTGAGGGCGCGATACGGAAGGCACGAAGTAGTGAGGGATCACTGTGTTGTGTGTGTGTGTGTGTGTGTGTTTGTGCATGTGCGTGTATCTATAGTCCTTTAGATGTGTTAGTGAGTAGAGCTGACATTAAAAGTCGACAACATTGATTTAGCCAAAGATGTTTTGTCATTGTCAAGTAATGACTTCAATGTATTTATTTTTTTATTTAATATTGGCATTATTTGGTCATTTCATTTGCAGCACATATTTTCTTGCATGGGTAATTTCAACAGGAATTTCGGGGGCAAGTGTTTCCCTTCCTGATCTCATACGTTCACCAACTTCAACACCTCTCCGGGAGAAGAATCGCTTGGCTAACATACTTGATAGAGGAAGTCGTCGTTAAAAGATGGCAGCAACAACAGTGGCGTTGAAATGAAGTTAAGGGCAAGACCAAAACATTTCAAAAGCCTTGATTGCATGATTGCAATATGCATTGCGCTAAATGAAAAACATGAGTTTTATTTTCATCTGATTAACAGCAGCAATCAAAGGTGAGTTTCTCTTGAAATAAGTCCAATACACAC
This sequence comes from Hippichthys cyanospilos, assembly GCF_059441005.1. Lineage (NCBI taxonomy): Eukaryota > Metazoa > Chordata > Actinopteri > Syngnathiformes > Syngnathidae > Hippichthys > Hippichthys cyanospilos. The sequence continues at coordinate 2,955,182 of NC_142385.1, forward strand.
TGCAAATGTCTGCAGGAATGAATGAGCATTCCAATCAAATGAAAAAAAAGTGTCAATTAAAGTTCTCTTTCAGATTTTACCTGGCATCAGAGGTTTTGGTCTATAAAACACTGGACAGTGATCAGAGAGCAATCAAGCTTGAGGCTAAAGCTAACACATCTTGTTCTATCACTAAATGAACTAGCATCCCATCGAGTTACAAAAATACACGCCATCACACTTCAACTGTAATGCAGCTCCAGCTACAGTACGATTTCATCAGGCAGTGTATGTGTGTTGAAAATGATTTCACTCTGTTCAAGTGACACAGACCATACAGAGTGGACGATTAAAGCACTTACTTGCTGACTTAACTTCTATAACATAACTCAATAAAAACTGTTACATTGAGTTCATAGGAGATAAGAAACATTACTTCCTGCTCTCCTACTCTGATCAAGCAAGATTAGCTCAGTCTAACAATAGTATTTAGGGATCGGATGAGACACAAATTCCACGAGACATGATGTCTTTCGAAACTGAGTCCACGAGAAGGAGATATGATTTTTGCAAAATTTGTGATATTCTGTTAAATATTGTTACATATAAATCTCGTTTTATCTTCATATCGAGCACACACAGAAAATTAAAACACTACCGTGCAAATGTAAACATGATCTAGAGCAGTGGTCCTCAAAATGGGGTCTGTGCCTGTAAAATAATTTGGGTTCCTTAAAAAAAAACAAAAACAAAACACACACACATACACACACACACACACACACACACGCATATGTGGCCACAAATATGTGGCAGCAACCTGTTAAAGGAAAATTGACCCAGTTTGTTACAAAGAATGCAATGTAAATGCAACTGAGTGCAATTTGCAATTTTTATTTTGTAGACTTCAGTATGGCCGAAAAGTAACAAATATACTTGTCAGATTTGTTAAATTGAATATGTAGGTCAGGGGTGTCAAACCTGTCTAAGCTTGCAAGCTGCATGGAGAAAATCTCTTCCCAGGTGGGCTGGACCAATAAAATCATGGTATGTATTCTTATAACTGTCAATATGAGTTTATCACTGTTTTACAGTTTTATTATTATATTTGTGCACAGTAACTTCTGTAAGTTCTGCATTTTAGCAATTGTGCAGCACTTTGGTCAGCCCTTTGAGGTTGTTTTTAAATGTGCTTTATAAATAAACTTGACTTGATATAACATTAAAATAACAAAGTTAAATGTACTATTCTTATTATAAGCTCCATCAATGTCACTGTTGACCTTCTCCAATGATGATGCCATCTCTTCAGTGCTCTATACAGATCACCCACTTGGAAAAGAGGAAGTCCTACATTTCATCTCCACCTTCAACATCATCATTCCACAGACCCTGATGCAAAAGCTGTGCAATCTTGAGCTGGGTCCATCCCTGGGCAACAGGTTCCTGGATTCTCTGACTCTCCCAGGGTTATTTGCTGTTTCCCCTCTTGTTCACACTACAGATCTATGACTACTCTGTGAAATTCCTGAGCTGTCATATACTATGGTGAAAATTGCAGATAACATGCTGGTAGTGGCAAGCATCGCGCACAATGACGAGTCCAAGTTCAGAGAGGAGGGAGAACGTCTGATGGAAAATCTTTTGTTTCAGTAAGAAGGTCATGGTGGTGTATCAGAAAAAATAGACACCTCCTGCCTGTGAGCATTGGAGGAGCAGCAGTGAAAGTGGTCCCCAGGTACAAGTATTTTGTGGAATTTCACCTGGAGCCAAAACAATTCGCATCTGCTAAAGAAGGCTCCCCAATTCCTGTCACTGCAATTACGTTGTAAATATGTAAATAACTAAATTAAAACCAATACAGTACTATCATCATTCATGTGTGTATGTGCAGTATGTATATCCATTAATCCATCCATCCATCCATCCATTTTCTGTAGCGGCTTATCCTCACAAGGTTCGCAAGCTTGCTGGTATCTGTCCCAGGTGACTTCGAGTAGGAGGTGAGGGACACTTTGTACTGGTTGAGCACACAGAGACCAACAACCATTCACGCACCCAATCACACCTAAGGACAATTTAGCATGTCCAATTCAACCGCCATGCCCTTTTTTCCGAAGGTGGGAGGAAGCCGGATTGCCCGTAGAGAACCTGTGAACAACTCAATGTTGGGAATAATGCATTACAAAAGTAGAATTTCAACTGTGTGGTTTCGTGCAATACAAATGACAGTAATTCTCTACAATCTACAAAATCTACAATCTAATGTATATCACTGTAATGCATTACTTTTTGCAGTAACACCCTGGCCGTAGCAGGTAAACGAGAGTAATGCAATGCATTACAATGCATTTTTTACCTGAAAGGTTTTTTTTTTTTGCAGGCAAAAGGATGGTTCTCTCGCTCAAGGATGACACTTCCACCTCAAGAAGTTAAGAGTATATAGTGCATTGAAGATATGCTGCCACTTTCCACGTTGGAGTTGCCTGTAGAAAAGCATTGTGGTCTTGGGTGTTACGATATGATGGCGCCTTCATCAACGCGTTTTGATAGGGTAAGATAACACTGATTTTCACTGTACGATTGCTACAGTCTGTCAATAGTTGTTGTCAATGTGTATCAAGATGAAGCATACAAAAACTCATATTAAACATTATGTTAAACAAAATAATGATGAAGGAGGCTAGCTGCTAACATTACCCTCGCTGAAACTACCTACAGTATTTTTGAAACATCTGTCCCTAACTTAGCTGACTGAACTTGAATTTGAATATTAACACTGACATTTAATGAAAGCACTAACCGTTTCACTTGGAATGGCAAATCCATATTCCCAGGTATGTTGGTGAGAGTAGTATAAAAGTAATGCAATAGTAGTGTAATGTCTTACATTTCAAATGTAGTAGTAATATTGTAATGTAACTATACTTTGAAATGACAGTAAGTAATAAATAATTTGTCTTTTAGTTTGAACCCTTCCAAAATCCAATTGTGATTTATTTTAAAAAGTTATTTTAAACAAAATCAAGATGAACACTTTTTTGAAAGCTGCGTTGCCCTCTGCTTGACTCGCAGTTTTTTATGAGTCTACTTTCAACGGTGAACTTTTTCCTAATCTCCAAGAAGACTTTAACCTGCTGTAGCTCTCAACCCCCACCATCGCGCTCCATCTCGAGCTTTCACCCTCTCCCTCCACGAGCGTCCAGGTTATAAAAATGATATCTGCATGTGTGCGTGGGTTCATCTTTAGGTCAGTGGAGGGATGCACGGGTGCACTTCATACGAGCAGGGTTATCCCCGGGCTACGACGCCATGGAAGCAAACAAGGGTGTGCTCACTCTACATTTGGAGTCAATATTTGTGTCCTGCAATAGCCTAAATGGCCGTCATGTGTGCCAGTAAATTGTAGCGTGTGGCAGTGCGTGTGTTGGGGTGGGGAGGTGAGGCATAGAAGGGGGTCTGTCACTGTGGAATGGCGGGCGGTCATGGTGCGCACGCGCGCGCGTGTGTGTACGTTCGCGCAGCAGGGCCACTGGGCCAATCTGTCAGTGGTGAGACAGTCTGGCTGCTGCTTTTACAATGACTCATTACACGCATGGATCTGTCCATTCTGGCACACTGCATGTTTTCATTTAAGGGGTCAACCCAATGTGAAGGTGCTGCTGCAACCTAAAGTCATTCGGCTCTACTAGATTGAGTGGATATTTCGGCTTTACAGCGGAGTTTGTGAAATTAAAAACTGCCAATTCTTGGATGCTAGACGACCGAGGAATTGAACACGTTAGAAAAAAAAGATAATTATGAAAAAATAAATAAAACTTTGAAAAATGTTTGTGCTGCCCTGAATTCCTGAATTACGCTACTTTGCAGTTTTTCATTTGTCACGAGGGGGTTCCGGTCCTCTTTAACCGCAAAAAAATGAAGGATTACTATATACAGTAGCGCTCTTAACAGTATATAGTGCTGAAGAGGCTTTAGAGAGGCTCACAATCACCCGTTCATTCCCCAACGGAGGTGTTTGAGGTTCGGGATGTTGCCAGGTCCACTTGGAGCAAATTAGGGTTCAAGTGTCTTGATCAAAGACAAATCAGCATGGTCACCAGGGTCGGGAATCAAACCCATAGCTTTCCAATCGAGAGGTGAAGAGTATACCGCTGAGCCATGCTACCCTCCCATGACTCATTATATTACATGTCATTACTCAAAAACCAGGCAAGCCGCCAGCGCTAGGTTGAACACATAGTTCAATATGTGGTTGATGGCCTGTCTTTCCTGGTTGAAGAGTTCAGCTCAGGGAAATTTGACTTTCTCACTTCCAGGAATAGTCTTGGCTCATCAACTATTCACCTGTCCTACCCAAAATTCTTCCTGTCTCAAAGTTGGCCTCTATTCAGGTGGGAATGTAACACACACTACAAAAATGATCTTTTGAAGGTGATGTATGTTCTTTTGTTGTCCACTTTAATAATTTCTTGAACTGTTATTTTTGCTAGCAACGCTCACAGATAATGACAATAATAAATGATTAGACTATGACATTACTGAATATATAATTTGATTTAAAAAACAAACAAACAAACAAACACTATTTACTGACATGTTGGGATTAGTGAGGGGCAGTTTGTCATAAGTGGGAGTGAATTTCCACCTGGTTATAATGTAACCGTCCAGATTTCTCATCAAAATGCGAACATGTGAAACAGGATTCTGCAGTTCGGGTGCGATACAAGACGAGAGGGAGGGGTGAAGGGAAGTTCAAGTGGTGAAGAAGAATAATTCTGTTCTGTTCACAGCATCAAATTTCAACATGCCACTTTGCAGAGAAACACTAATACAGTATATGGAGCTGACCCACTTGGGCACTTGAAGTAATCAACATTGAATCAACATTTATAAATGATGATCATAGTTTTAAAAATTAATTATTTATTATGTATTTCAAAGATTCCATTATTTGTATTATCTAAAGCAGAATGGATGTTTTATGCTCATATTTTCTAAACACAGGTCATGAGTTCAAAATTGCACACACACAAGTTCATACCAGGGTTGAACACACCTGACAACTACAATATGGCAAGTATGAGCGCTTCAATTCATGCTATGACTGGTACACTTACTGGCCCATGGCAAGGTTAAAAAAAAGGTGGGGGGGGTGCATTATTATAGCACGAATGCACAGGGAGCAGGTGAGTGGGATTGTTTCTCTGCCGGATAATTATTGGCAGCTTGCACATTTTTAAGTCAAATTAACTACTCAATATATATAAAAAAAAAAAAAAAATCGAGAAAGTTACAGTGCTTCTGGCTTGTGAAATAATGGCAGAAGTGTCTAACATTTTGGCATTATAGTGCAATAATTTACAGGTCGCTAATAGAACGTCATGCAAATTACACAAGGAAAGGGCAGGGAAGGACAATTATACTATATGTTTACACAGAATGGTTGTTCGTCTCTGTGTGCTCTGCAATTGGCTGGCAACCAGTTTAGGGTATCCCCCATCTCCTGCCCCAAGTCGGCTGGGATAGGCATTAGCAAGGCTGCAACTCGCGTGACAATAAGCGGCTAAAGAAAATGGATGGATGGTTATACACAGCATAGCACACAAAGTGAGAAGTAGGGAAGACTACAATTTAATTTTGTACAGGATTTTTTACATAATAAACACCCTTTAAAATGCACTTTTATTGCACAGTTAAAAACAATATATATATTTATATATATATATATATATATATATATATATATATATATATATATATATATATATATATATATATATATATAAGCAAAAAGAAAAAATACAAAAAAAAAACACCAAACCAAAGAAAAACAAACCAAAAAAAAAACAGAACAGCCATTTGGGAGCCAATACTGGCCAAGAAAAAGGTGGAAATTTCCATCAACAGAGAGAAAACACAATACATAAATACACAAAGTGTTATCTCAAACTGTAAATGAGTTATTGCATACATCAACCAAATGAATGGGTCTCCAAGATCAAAAGTATATAAGTATATGATGTATAATACATAAATATAAATGTATAACTATATGAAGTATTTATACCAGCACAACAACAAGCAACTGGCGTTCATTTTCATTTGTGGCATTTTGATTCTGACTTTTGCACAATAAATATTCCCAAAAACCTTCTCTTATTTTACTGTTTTAAATCAATTCGATTTTCATCAACTACCGCACAACCTCAAAGTTTTTGAATGTGTGATGCTGAAAGTATCAAAATGAAAAAAGCTAAATTAAACACAAAAAGATGGCAATATTTTGCCACTCAAAACTACCTAACTTTAAAAAAAAATAAATAAATAAAACTTATGGCATATATTACTTGTTTATAAGCCCAGGATACTTGAAAATTTTGTTTCAGAATTCCCACATTCATAGATTAGGTTACAGGCCCTGGAATTTTTTTTGTTCCATCTGTATTTTACAATAACAAAATTACTATAAACGTGCCAGAAAAGTGAAAATGATCAACAAAAGTGCAGGGACACATTGTCACAACAGGAGTGAAAGGGTTGAAGAGAGCAAATTCAATAGAAATGAAATTAAAGAAGATAAAGTATTTGGGTTGTTTTCTTTCTGGTGGCTCATGTTTGTTGTTTTGGGTGAGAACCGAAATAACGGCGTATTTTCTGGATTAAAACAATTTATTATCTATAGATAATTAATAGAACTAAAAAGCTCAATTTTATAAGGAATAATGGTCACATCTGCAACTGCAGTATAATCTATTATTTGTTGGCTACACACAGTTCAGTGATGGTAATAAGAAATCTCTGCATTAATTGCAGAGTAATGGTGATTCAAATAACAGAGCATAATTATTTTCTATCGCGCAGTGCAAACATTTTATCTATTTTTTTTTACCCCTTATGTGTATGTTTTTCCACATACCATCTTTCTCCAAGAAGAGAAAAAGTAGAAAATGATTTTGCAAGTGTTTTTTTTTTTCTTTCAATCACACTGCCTTGGTTAAATTACAGAAGTGTTGTCTTTGGGCTGTCATTAGATCACAGTTGGACTTTTTTAGTTTTCTTGGAAGACATTTTGCCTTTTCCTGAGCAGATGACACAAGTTCTTGTACCAACGTGAGATAAGACGGATGTGACCTGAGATGTTGGTCTGGCAAGCTAAGTATCGTAATTCCAAAAAAACAAGACACAGTCATTTTCCCGAAATCATAGCCAAAAGTATGATAACTTAAAAATGGTTACCTATTTTTTTTTTTTTTTTGACACCATTCAAGGAAGCTTGATCCATCAGCCACATAAGACGGGTTTTGATGCACCGTTGTGCATTTTTATATTGGCCGTATTGTTAAATGCAATAATTACTTTAACAGAACGAGCTAGAGGGTGACGTCAGTTGGCTGTTAGCGGCAAGTACCTCTTCCAGCAAACAGCAGCTCATGCTAGCTTCTTATTTTCAATATAAGAAGCAAGTAGACTAAACCAACGTCCAATTCCATCCTTGTTCAAACACAGGAATATTACTAAAACAGAGAAGATCATGTTGAAGTTTTGATGTCTCCTAGCTGATTCAATGCAGAGTGGCAAAGTAAACAGCCAATTGTTCCTGTTAGAGAACACGGAAAGGTATTCCATTTGACTGCTCTATTAATTGTGGTCATTTGGCATATGCACACAATCATGAACCTGGTGAAAAACAAATATTGCACAACTCCGGGTATTTATGGTGAAATGAACTCGAACCACATCGCGCTGAAAAGGAAAAACAACTGCCTTGGGTGCATTCAGTTACACTGGCAATGCGTTCACTGATCACTCACCATGTGGGAAATCTGAAATACACTTGAATTTCTGTGCGACAAATGAACAACTTATGGATATGAACTGTTTTGCTATAATTTTTACATGTTGTCAAATATGTAACATAGAAAATACCAGAATTTGACCCTAAATTTAAGGGTGTGTCTTATACACAGGTGTGTCTTACGTTACGTCACGGTAGTTATCTTAGAGTCACACGCAAAACATGAAGGATTTCCCTCTTTTGGAAACAGAACGACAGTCGATAAGATACATTGAAGAGCCTTTCAATGGTAATTGAGGAAACATTACTTTCATTCCCTTTCCCATGAGTCCTTAGGCAAAGTTATTATATTCACACCTGACGGAGGCCCTCAAAATCTGTGGTTATTGTGGCGTCATTTGTAAAAAAATAAAGTACAATGAGCTGACCGATACCTCCCTCAAGCTAAGGCACTCAACTAGAGGCCTCGGATTTAAAAGGTTCTTCATGGGATCTTAGCTGTTCCTAGTATTGCACCGAGATGTCAGATATTGTTCCTGCTGGAGTCATCCATCCATCTTGCGTGTAATCGCTCTCAGTGCGGCCATCACTAATGGTACTACTGTTGTATTTTTCCTCAACGTTTTAGTTTGGTCATTTTAGTTCTTTTTTCCTTCAGTTCTTGAACTTCTCCAGATTTTCAGGTGCCTTTTTCTGGGTGTTGTTGTCACTCGTAATTGATACATCTATCAAGAATGTTCTGATATTTATCCACCATTACTGCATTGGGCTGATTGGCGATCACCAGTTTGTCAGTCTATATCTAAAAGTTTCAAAGGCCTCAAGCTATACCAAGCAAGAGCACTCACCTGGCTTGTAGAAAGGCGGAAGAGAGAACTTGGGACAACTGGTATGTGCAGTGTTTGCTTCCTTTTTTTAACAGCTGTTGAACCGTAGTTACTGTGCTAAGCCAACGATAGTGCAACACTGACAGCACAGTATTTAGCACGGTATTGGCCACTTGATAGCGACACTGAAACTTTTTTATTTTGGCAGACGAGTATTGCCGTGAAGGGAGGGACATGCAGTGCGAAAAAAGAATAATAAAGGTGCTGTCAGAGAAAATATTGGCTCTGCCATATTCCGGAAAAGTGAACGTTCTCAGCAATGCCCTCCTTTTCGGATCCACTGTAAAGTGCACAGCAAGCTCACTCCCCTGCCCTTGCGTGATACTGTTGCGTGAAAAGTGAACTTCATCTTGACCTTGCGACAAAACGCCTCGCGTAGAGCGTAAACGACGCGTTCCATCTGAACGCAGCATAACATTGGTGGTGATAGTATATGCACCCGCTGTCATACAACATGCTATAGAATTAAGATCAAATAGGGTCTCTGCTTCAGATTACACAAGTCTCGTTTCACATTGCTTTACCGTCCAATTGGTGCATCAGAGGAGCATCAGTAGAGGCAGCATTCATTTGCCTGTGCCTTTTCGACAGAGCTCACCGAAGCGGCAAATTCACAGGTCGACTCAACAGCTAATCCTCTACTACCGCTAGTGGACCAACCATGCATTAAAGCACACACAGGCAATAACAATCACACCAATCAACTGCCTTGTGAGCAGGCATGTTTGTAGCTTGTATCAACATCCCCCTCCCGCCCCCCAGCTCCTGTGCTGCTGACCTGCTAGTGACCCTGACACTTTAGTGAACTCTCAACCAAGTTCATCTTCTCTCCCTTTGAGAAACATAAACTCCCCAGACCTGTGATACAAATGCATGGCCTGCTCACTGTTACAGGATTGTTTGGAGAATTTCCTCACTGGATCAGTATAAAGAAAATTCTTATGTTTACAGGATGAGGAGATGAAGGCCGAAGAAAAACCTTAGATGGTTAATTCTGCTTCCATGTGGCTCAGTCTGGACTGAAGTCATCGGGGAAATGATTACATCTACTATCAGGACAATTCCATAAAATACTAGGTTGAAGGAAAATCATTGCCTTTTGTCTCACTTAGTGGATTGAGATGTACCGGGGTAGAGTTTGTGCTTTTTACACACTTGCTAAACACTTGTTATGACGACAAACTAAGTTGGTACTTTTTTGCAAGTTTTTCGTTAGTAATCCTTTCAGAGACAAAAAACACACTTCTTGGGTAAGCGCATTATTGATCGTTCATTTGGGTTTGGTCTAGTAACAGGGCGAAAAAACGCAAACAACTGCCTGCACTGCAACCTCGACCTTGTTCTAAAGGCAGTGCTCATTTTACCTCAGGAAAGTGTCTCGCAATACTAAAAAACTATGGGTCCCGACAGAAATGTATGGAGTACCAAAAATTGTGCAGTAAAAAGGACAAAATTAGAAGTGGGAATCTTTGTCTCATGATTTAATTTCGACGTTGGTGTCTCCGATTCAATTTTCGATTCAAAATGATTCAATTCAAGTAAAAATGATTTCTGCTTCAATCTATTGATGTGCAAAGAATCATCACACAATTTCAGTCTGCTTTGCAAGACGGAATAAAAAAGGCGAAGTCTCCTTATTTTTTTTTTTCTAAGTTTTGATTAGTAAAAAACACCTTTTTCCAAAAAATTACATGTGGAAAACCGCTACTCTTTAAAGTTAGCTATACATTTTCTAACTTTTACATAATAAAATAAGATTAAACAAAAATTTTAAAAATGTTGCCCAAATGAAAATTATTAATATTTCTCAGTGCATTTATGACAAACAAGAGATGAAAATAAACCTTTTCAAGTAAGCTGCTAAATTGTATGTGCAAAGCATTTAACGTGAGCTAGTTTGTTCATCTCTGGGCATATCGGGAGAATTATCATTCAAAATGATGACATATTATTTAATTATTTTGAATGTTTGTGAGTAGGCATAGGACGATATCAGAATCTGACATTATGATAACCTTCAACAAAAATATCACAATATTTACATGGCAGCTCTGAAATGTATAAATTCAAAATCTTTTGGTAAATAATTTTTTTTTGTAAATTATATAAAAAAATATGTTTATAGTATAAATGCACAAAACTATTTTGAAAGACGACTGATTTCCAATTAATTGCCATTGAGTGATGGTAGTTTATTTTAAATTAATCGTTCAACTATTATGTGTATTAATAAATAGCACAATGTGGATTCTGTCATTTCATGTCAATGAGAGTCTCGTTGTCGAAAACCGAAAAACTCCCAGACAGCCGACTTTGTAAGGTTGGACGGTGGGGAAAGTTCGATTGGTTTGCCTTCTTGACCCACATTTAAGCTTGATATACTGCTGGGGTCCTACCTTAAACGATATCAAAATCGCTGTGTGAAAGTAGCATTAGCATAGCTGCGCTAACTTACAGTGGTAACTCAAGCGGACAAACCCGGACGTGAACGTGAGAACGTGATTGGCTAAGTGTTTCACAACTTCCCTACAAAAAACGCCGCAGACTGAGGACTCAAGTTGATTTGAAAGTATGCATCCAGTGGCAAAAATTATGCGTCGCGGACGCACGAACGCAGGCGAAATGGAGTACTGTAAAGGTCTACTCTATTTTCAGTCGGGAAATTTTCGGATGTGCCCGCGGTATGTACTCCCCACTACAGTTACAATTTTAAGCCCAAATTCGGGTCAGGTTTTTTTTATTTTTTTTTTTATCTAAATGTCATTCATTGCGTTCGGGTACGATATGTGGAATGTGGGTATCCAACTAAGGAATGCTTGTAATAAAATAAATAATTTGGATAAAACAGATAAGGCGCTGTAAGGTAATTCCTATTAACTACCGTAAGAGCCGCAGAGCCACAGCATGCTCTGCGCACGTGAACGCCACCCTCTTAATAATCTTAATATATCTTTTCCCATTTATTTGACTTGCTATATTCTATTTAAAGCCTAGTGGGCTGCAGTATTCCTCCGGTAATAATGTAATTAAGCAAGTGCGCACCAATGACTGACGGTCTTAACATTTTCCCCGTCAATTCTTAAAAAAAACCCATCACTGATGGAAAATTGTCGATCAATGTACCCTCTGCAGACACAGAAATATAAAAGATGTAAATGTTTATACAGTCTTGTTAAACTTAGATTTCGTGACAAAAGCCTTTAATTTGTTATCATAAATCACCTCCTCCTCTTGAGTCCTCACAAATAAAATATGAAATTTCGGGTTTGCGTTGGGCTTGGGCCTGCAAATCAAGCTAATTGGTCGGGCCGGGTTGGGCTGGATTTTTTTAGGCCCAATCTTACCTCTCCTCCCTACGGCTTGTACATCCTGAGTCAGTGGGAAGACTCTCTGAAGACGAATGGGCCCATACTAGAGATGGGTTCGAGCAGTTCTAGTTTCTCTCCACCTAGTGTCATAGATTCACAGGATTATTTGTAGTTGTCTTTGGTCTGAGGTGCAATGGTGGAAAACTGGTTTGCATGTCCACCTCACAATTAAGAGGTAATGATTTTGAATTGTCCTTAGGTGTGATTGGGAGTGTAAATGGTTGTCTGTCTCTGTATGCCCTCTGATTGGCTGGACACCACTACAAGGTATTCTCCACCTCCTGCCTGAAGGCAGCCTGGATAGGCACCAGCAAGCCAACGTCCCATCCATCCATCTATTTTTGAGAGCCGCTTATCCTCACAAGGGTCGCAGACTTGCTGGTGTCTATCCCAGCTGACTTCAGGCAGTAGGCGAGTGACACCCTGAACTGGTTGCCAGCCAATTGAATGGCAAACAGGGTTGAACAACCATTCACGCACCCAATCACACCTAAGGACAATTTAGTATGTCCAAGCCAGCGTCCTCAGTAAGGATAAGTGGTCTTCGGTCTGCTGTTGCAAAGCTGAGCTACAAGTACCAAGGTTCTGTGAAATGGTTGTTGTGGTTGTGTGGTCATGATCCATGTTGTCCATGGCTTTTCTTGTGAATAATTCCCTCCTCAAAACATTTACAGCCCTATTTTTTTCTAAACTTGTTAACTGTTGCAGCTCCAGGCTGTGCAGATATTTGTCATATTCTGTCATATAAAATGCTAAGGCCATGTTCATTATTCAACTTAACCAGCATCCCCTTGTTGGTATTGGCATGGGTTATAATGACATTCCCGTGAAAGTCGGGAGTGGGGTTTTGTGATCTTTGGAATGTCTGGGTTCATGCCCCTCCCTTGTGTTTTATGAGTAGATGTCAGTCGGGTGTACAATCACGCCAACGAAGTGAAGAACGAAATCACCTTTTTAATACATCTCTTGTGGAATGTTAAATCAAGGGAAATGGTCTTCTCAAGATATGTGTTGCGTTGTCAAAAATCATGGTGTCACTATAGTCAGAGGTCTACACCAGCTGTGTGTGATGTACAAGTTTCGAGCTTGAGGCGCAAACCAGTTACATTCCCAAGATGAGGTCAAGGGGAGTGTCATGCAGTCGGTTCAACATGAGGTCGCTTGCTGTTTCTCTACTAAATATTTACACAGAAACGTTTACAGAAAGATGAATCCAACCACGTTGTGTGCAAATGAAATATTAAGTGTCTTAAATTAGCTTCTTAAGGATGACCAGAAAAGTAATTAAATATCTGCTTACAAATTAGAACATGACGACAAGCCTTGTGCTGATAAATTTGATGAACCTTTACTCCTTCTGCAAGTGAAACCACGATATCACGTTTAGGATGCAGGGCTGAAGTACTTGAGCCCTGAACAAAACTGAAATCTGGACTTGACCTTTGGCAACTGACTTGCACTAGTCTTGCACTCTGCAATCAAATTCACAAAGTATTTTTTTGTATTGACTCGATCAAGTTCAACTGTTTTTATGCTGCCGTACTTTTTAAAAAAAAAGCTGTTATTAAAGCTGGAAGAGGGGCCCCCAACTCAGGTCCTTCAGGGCATCTATTCAGCATGTTTCCAACCTTCAACACGCCTGATTCATAGGACCAGCTTATCAAGAAGGTCTGAACATGCCTGATAATAAACCGGATCATTTCAATCAGGTGTGATGGAAGTGGGCCACACGGAAAATATGTTGAATAGTTGCCCTTCATGACCAGTTGGAGCGCCCTGAGGTGGGCTAGGTAGGTACTTTTACTTTGTAGGTGCTGCGGGGTATGTGGAGTTGTTTTAATCCTTAGCTAACTTGGCTATGATGCTTATTTGAAAGATGACGCATTGGTAAACACTGAGAGTGATGAAAATCACTCACATTTCTGAAGAGCACGCTATTTTGAATACTGTACGTGAACTACCTGAATCGAGACCATCCACTTCGAAAACAACTCACCGTCGTCGTGCTTTCATAAACGCTGCACATTTGTGTGTGTGTGTGTGTGTGTGTGTGTGTGTGTGTGTGTGTGTGTGTGTGTGTGTGAAGCCACTAGGTGGCAGTAGAGAAGATATATTTTTACAACTTTTTTAATAAATGCAAATGACAACTAGCATCATATTTTGTGATAAACAAGCAAAACCTACGACAGAAGTAAAACCATAAAAAGAAATAAAAGCCTGACAGTGGATGAAGGGATTACCAGTGCATTTTATTCTTCCCAGCTAGGACCACAATCTCATCCAGTCAGGAGCTGTGTGATTTTTGCGAGAGATTCATGGCAGGTGAATAGTATACCCGTAGCAAAAAAAAGCAAGTGCTCCTTGCTTGAGGTACAGGATGTGTGTGAGTAACAAGTATAGAGCAATGATGCAAATCTCCATTAATGATTGCTATTTGCAAATGCAGATCTGAAGAATGACAAATACGCATTTTGGCTGGAGATTTAGAGACCTTAGTTTTCAATTCAGTTTGTGTGACTGGGTGATAATGTGACATCTATAGGACGTGTTTGTTGCCATGGGACACCAAACGTGCCGCAAGAAAGCCAATCATTTTCAGGAAGGTAATAACAGGAAATAGAAATGAAGTGCGGATTTCCAGATTAAAAGCACACATTTTCAAAGTAAGATAAGACAGGTAAGTAAACAATACAAAGTGGAGTGCTTGAAGAATTCTTAACACAGAAAAAAATCCCCTTTTATTACCCCTGTTTGTGTACACGGATGTATTCTGACTGCTTGCTTCTTTTAATGAAAATAACGTGGTACACACTTGGTAAACAAAAGCTGCTGTAAGCAACTCCTCTGGCTGCTAACGCCTAACTGATTCCATCCACTTCCACCTCCCACTTGCCCCATTACAACTACAGTGGGCCCCCGTGTACCGAAATTAATCCGTTCCTCGGTTTGGGTCGTAAGGCGAATTTGTCGTATGACGGGCAATCCAAACCTATGTTAAATAGCTAATGTGTTTAGAACCCCAGGTAAAAACATCAAAAGTGTACATGCATATTAAAAATTGGTACCAAAATAGTATAGTACATGGTACGTATATATAATATACATGTATACAATCAGAAAACATCATAAATACAAAATATGGAAAGGATTTATTTACCTTTGAGTGCCGCTTGTAATGCCCATATTCCCTAAGAAGGATTATCTCCGGCATCGTTTCCATATAAATCATCTTCTTACTTTTCTCTTCAACACCACTAGCAATCTTGGGACCCATGGCTAACCAACCCATTCAACTTTGATTTAAGCAGTAAAATGCACTATAAATACAGTTTTGTATCCACTCACAGTAGAACAAAGCTTTACCATTCCAAGTTACGAGTGAGGCTGACCAATAGCAGAGCAGCATCTTTGTGAGGAGGCGCTGACCAATAGCAGACCAGCATTGTAGTGACACGTTGCATGGAGGCCGTTATACCGCAACAGAAAATAAGTACAATGACCTAAAAACACCTGCAGATTGAGACAAAACAACACACATACTACAGTCAACCCTCTAGGGTCATGACAGTTGTTTTCAGCGCAAAGCGGGGAAAATACCATAAAGAGTGGACAAAAAAACTCAGCAGTCCACATCGCAACTTGACGTAAGCCAGGGATGCTGTAACACGGGGGTCCACTGTACTGTGATAAGGTACTCTGAATGCTTAATGCAAACAGTCAGGTTTGTACTTTGGGAGCCTCTAATTACTCTGTACAGGGATACTGGAAATAATCAAAAATCAATCAATCAATTAGTCAAAGTCAAACATGTAATGTAACATTCAGTCCATCATTTATACATAGCATCCAATAATTATTTTTTACAATTTTTATTGTGGCAGTGCAGTTTCAAGTTGTGATAACAGTGCTTGCCACCAGATGGCAGAAATCACTAAATTGCTCCAACTCCCAGCAGTATTTTTTGACCAGGGAAGAAGAAGAGTTTCTTTTTGAGAAAATCTTGTCTTCTCGTGGAATATAAGGTATGTAAACTTCAACTTAAACTAAATAAAAGAAGAAGCTGATTTGGCTTGATTCTCAAACATCTTTTTGTCATTCAGCTTGTAATACCACTAGCTAGACAGGGGGGCTGGCTTAAGTTTTCGCCCACTGTCACTGGGTGTAAACTTGTGGGCCAAAGATGAGATTTTAGTACCAGAAACACCTAGTACCAGTGATTTGGTGTTCTTGGACTTTTTGGTCTGAAAGCCACACATGTAGTTATTTTTGCTTGCTTCAAATACTTTACCGTTGAGGATAGGAGTGGCTCAAGATTGCAGGGTCCTGGAGCCTATCAAAGATGACTTTTGATGAGGGCTGCCAAACACCATGGAGTGGTGGCCACTCAATCAAAGCAGCTCAACTCATCTGAACTTTTAGTACCCAATAGCAGCCGGTAATGTTATTTAACGCTAGGCTCAACACAAAGAATCTCTGTGGGATTGTGGGACTTTGGGATAAAGAGCAAGATCAACAGCACTAAAAAAAACTTTATCTGAGGTCATGTTATGGGGCCACCAGCAAAACAAAGAGGCCCAAACTTCCCTCTACCCTGATTTACTAAGATCGCAAAGTACGGGCACCAAATCGCATGCTCACTCTAAAGTCCATTTCACGCTGCAGCACAGGTTCAATGTGAAAGAATCACGCAGCAATGCAAAATGACTGGTTCCCACCACGCCCATATTTGGAATCGTTGACGTACCGGGAAGTAAAAAAATCAATATTTTTTTTTAAAATGAGATTTTGTCGCTAATGCCGCATTAAAGGAAGATGGGGATTTGGATTTATCACACTCAGCACTGAAACTTCAAATCATTTTATTGTTGCAACATTTGCGTCTACTTGCACATTGCCTCACACTTGTCTCCTTTCCGCACCCCCCCCTATACGCGCAATAGTATGTTGTTCGACATACGATGAAGAAATGTGTCTAAAATACCATACCAAAATCATAATTTTGTCACTTTTAATAACACACATCATGTGGTATAATTGGACAGCCATGATCTACTGTATGTAACCACTAAAGTAAGAGGTAGACTTATAATCACGCTTTTGTAAAATTCACCCAAATTGAAGTTAAAAAAAAAAAATGGGGGGGGAGGGGGTTGACTTATAACTGACTTGTACTCGGTGAAATACAGTACTTATAAGCCATTTTTGTTTCACCCTTTAACTACTGAGTTTTTGTTTTTTAAATAAAATTTATGGGATTTATTGTTTATAAATCTAGAATACTTGAAAATTAGTTTACAAATTACAACTTCCATAGATTAGGTTACAGGCCCTGGGTATTTTGTCCCATCTATATTTAATAATAATAATAATAATAGTAAACATGTGTCAGAGAAATGAAAATGATCACGAAACACCTACAATACTCAGTAATCAATGTAATCTATAGTGAGACACATATATAGCACATATTGTCACTATAATTACGCAGTAGTAGATGGTTAATTGATGAGAAATTCTACAAGGCAAGCTACCTTGTTGACAATGGGCCCAGCACTGGCTTGTGGATGAAAAAGTTGCTAGTAGCCACTAGACTCTGTTGATATGTGTGTAATGAAACGCTGGGATGCCATTTCATCTTATTGCTACCATCCCTATACCCACTGACATTTTTTTCAAAAGTGCTGGGACACATTGTCCTAACGGAAGTTAAAAGGTTAAACCTTTGAGTATAGTAAAAAAAATTAGACAAAAAAATACATTCAGTTGTAAAAGAGGTCTCACATGCCTGATAACAGCGCTCAAGTTGTTTTGCTTCAGAAATTTATCTTTATCAACATGTCTGCGACCTTACAATAGGGTTAAAACAAATTGGTTTTCTCTGTTTTATGTCACCAAAAAGCCAAGAAAAAAAAGTCTTAACTAATTATATAATACACTATGGAGTTGATTAGAGAAATAGATGCAAAAAGTCTGCTTCAAAAAAACGTGGGAACATTGGATATGCAACCTTTTTAGATTGAACTTAATTATTTTTATTATTATTGTAGGTGTTAGATCTGTTACATCTTTGAATTTGGATGAAATATTGTACATTGGGGTTTAGCCAGAAAAAGATGTAATTCTGGTGCAGAGACGGTCCAATACCCCCGTCTGCCAATTGTATTGCAGTGAATGTGCAACATTTTATTGCCTTGTTAAAACGTTTGATCCTTCCACTAAAACATTTGTTACCCCTGTTAACAGTCAGGAAGGAGTCTTTCTCCAACTTCTCTCTCCTTATTTGACACAGGAATGTAAAAAAGCTGATGTCCGAGGTTGATGTTTTGTCTTGAATTCTCAATAAGTTCGGGATATTGTTATTTGCATGAGTGCAGGGACACTGTACTCATCTGTGTTGGGAGTAATGCATTACAAAAGTAATGTAATTACTTTTACTTTTTACTTGTAACACGGTAGTGTAATTCATTACACACAAAAAAATTGTAATATTTTACTCAGTACAAATGAGAGTAACATAATGCATTACAATGCAAAATACAATTACAAATACAATTTGTAGCCTGAAAGTTGTGTGTGTGTGTGTGTGTGTGGGGGGGGGGGGAGTGGGGGGGGGGGGGGTCCATACAAAAGCTCATGTTAAACAGTACGCTAAACACAAAAACTAAGATTTAGGCTAGCTGCTAACATTAGCTCCAGCGAAACCATCTATTTTTGAAACATATAGCATTGAATTTTAATATTAACTTTGAAATTGCGAAATGCACAAACTGTTTTAGCCTACAGCATAAACAACACATCACTATGCCATGAAGCTAAGTATTAAAGAGACAAAAAAGACTTTGTATCTTGTCTTTAAAGGTTTACATTACAATACAGATGAAATGATTTGTACAGTTTAAGTCAACCTTTCACTGGATGTGTGATGAGCGTAATGAGCTGGTTGATTGGTGAGAGTAATATAAAAGTAATGCAATAGTACTGTATGCCTTACATTTCAAATACAGTAATATTTTTATGTAACTAAAGACTTTGAAATGACAATGCATGAAATAATGCATTACCGTTTTGAAGTAACTTTCCCAAACACTGGTACTGACCATTTCTTGGAAAAACAAAATTAGGTGTGTCCATCACTCTAATACAATTGCCTCCCTATCCCCAAACCCTATGGTGAAACAAATACCCAATGTATGACATCCACTGAGTCTCTACTACTGTACAATACTACTAAATACTAAATATAATATAGAGGCGCAACTGAACAAATTATCTTTCTGTCTTCACCTTGACCTGAGACAGCCTGTAATATAGTATTAATCAAAACAAAGATAGTTTAACTGACATGGTAGGAGTATGGTAACCCCTAGAGGAAAACAAACATGTTTCTTTGTGTGTGTGTGTTGGCAGCATGGCTGCTGGCCACTCATAATGGTGGACTCCAAATATTTCTCGCCTCATTACGTCTGTGGCGACAGGGATTCTCACATTCAGACACTGACCCGGGCTAAAGTTCACTTGCTGTTCCCTAGTTAGTGTGTGTGGGGGGTAAGAAATGCCAGGCTCGAACATTAAAAAAAAGATGGGAAACATAACCAGCAACTTTCAAAACAAATGATATTGCATCCCAGAGTTGACACCAAAAAAGCTCCTGTCATATGGAAATATCCTAAGTGAGGGAAAATTATAATTGCTTTGGATTGGTTGCCGAGTAATATGAGGAGCCTCTACCAAATGCTGTTAATTGTTTTGTTTGTTTTTGGTGGAGAGTGAACTGCTCTCAACTACAACAGCTGCACAAAATTAGTATTTTTTTGTGCAATATTAACACTTATCCATTCATTTTCTTTAGCCACTAATCCTCACAAGGGTCGCTGGCTTGCTGGTGCCTATCCCAGCTGACTTTGGGCAGTAGGCGGGGGACACCCTCAACTGGTTGCCAGCCAATTTCAGATTACAAAGGGACAAACAACCACTCACACACCCAATCGCACCTAAGGACAATTTAGTATGCCCAATACACCTGCCATTCATGTTTTTGGAATGGGGGAGAGAGCCGGAGTGTCCGGAGAGAACCCACGCGGGTTCAGGGGGGAACATACAAACTCCACACAGGAAGGCCAGGTGGATTTATGAACATTTGTATCAGAAGAAAAAAAAGATTTTTGTCAAAAAAAGCTTAGGTTTGGTTGAGGGTCACTCAAACAGGGGATTGCTCTCCCATCATCTTACATTTTTATGCTGGTCCGACAGTACTCAGTGCCCCGCCTCCATTCCCTTTTCCACTTTTTTCTCAAGCCAAACCAAATTGTGATTGTCGGCCTGGCAGTCCATCAGAAACGCAGAAACACATTTTTAACTAGACAGCATGAATTTTTGCAGAGGAGCTCAGCAAACCAGTTGTGACATACTGGTCAGTGACCATACCAAAAAGGTGTTATGTAAGGGCGAGAAAGAGCTACTGAGGTAACCCTAAAGCAGGGGTGTCAAACTCATTTTTATGGTACGTCATTGTAGTTATAGTTTCTTGTCAGTGCCGAAATGACTGTAAAGTCAAACAAAATGTTAAAGTCATTTTAAAACCAGAGGCTCGTAATAACTGTTCAAAAGAGAGATTGGGAACAAAATATTGTTGTTGCTTTCCCCACCACAAACTTGTAAGCGTTAAAGACAACTTGCACGTTTGGTATTTTAGCCAGAAACTTGAAGACAAATCAGCATTTCACGGGCCACATAAAATGATCTGGTCTCCGGGCCTTGAGTTTGACACTGGTGCCCTCAAGAATGCTAATGGGCCTGACCTCCACAATGCTTTCAGCTAGCATGAAATACTTTTGTATACAAATGTGGCGCAGTAAAACATTATATAAGATTGAAAAGTCCAAACTTAATACTTTGTTTCATCACCACCACCGCTGCTTTTTTTTCCAAATTTTTGCATTTTTGGCAAGGAAGAGCAGCCTATTCACTGGACAATTCCGCAATTGGAATTCCAGTCTTAACCATTGTATGTACGGTGGCCACTTCCGGGATCGCTCTCCATTGTGCCCCGAATGTTATCAAACGTGCTTCCTTGTGTAAAAGACTTCTCGGCAGTGCCAGTTTGTTGGTTGACGCGGTCTTGTTCCCCTCGCAAGGCTTGGCATTTAACATAATCAGATGAGTGCCTCTGTTTTAGTTACTCAAATAGTGTATCTCTCAGTCGACCCCACCCCGTTTTTTAATTTTTTTTTTTTTTTTTACTTCACTTTGGGTGAATTTTACAAAAACACATGTATAAGTTGTTACACATATTCATAGCTGCCCAATTAAAACACATGATGTGTGTTATTAATATGATGTGATTAATATGACAAATTTACGGTACTTTACGCTATGGAGGAGGAGGGGGCGGAAACGAGTCAAATGATTTGAAGTTTCAATGGTTTATTTATTTATTTTTTTTGACACAGTTGAATATAAATTTGCCCAAAAGCCCTATAAGTCATCATCACTATCTGACATGTCAAATAGCTCCTCCCATTTAAACCCCGGACATCCTCTCCTTCCTGCTCGTCCTTTGCGCAAACATTCTTGTTACTCTTCCCCAGGCAGTCATCTTTGGACACATCCATTTGTTTGAAATAGAGGTCTCCAGAAATGCTTTGCTAAAGCCTTCTTTACCCAAGTGACGACTGTGGCGTATATCAACTAACATCAACAACAATTTTCCAAGTGATTAATACAAAATGATATAGTCTTTAACAAAAACTGGCTTTACCAGAAACAGGATCACCACGAAAACACAACACAAAAGTCGCAACCGTGGCACTTTTTTTTTGTCTTGATCGAATAAGTCAAGCCGCTTTTCTTTTTTATAATGGGTCAAAGTACAACAGAAAAATTGTCCATGCAGCCTCGTTGTTGACAACAAAAAGGCAATGAGGTAGCACTTTATGAAAGTGCATTTGAAAGCCTTGTAAATGGCATGATAATACTTATTTCACATTTGAATTAATGTTTTTCAAGCACAGATAGATGGACAAAATTGGTCTGGTTTTGTGTTATGTGGGTATAAGTCGACCCCCTCATTATGGAGGTTGAAAATGAGGAAAAAAACTCGACTTGTACACGGAGAAATATGGTGTGTGTGTATGTGTGTCTTGTGTATATATATATATATATATATATATATATATATATATATATATATATATATATATATATATATATATATATATATATATACAGTGGGCCCCCGGGTTACGAACTTAATCCGTTCAGCGGCTACGCTCGTATCTCGAATTGCTCGTATAGCGGGCAATCCAGACCCATGTTAATTCGTGAATGCGTGCAACGCGCGCAGAAGCCTTAGGTAAAATCATCACGCTGTATACATATATTAATATTAAGTGACATAATCTACTGTACAGTTGCATTAAATAACAAATACAAAGGAAAAATGACTTTTACCTTTGGAAAGACGTGACTTGTGCTGAGTTTAGCAGAGATGAGCAGAGATGAATGCTCGAAGTCAATACGGTAAATCAGATATGCTATTGGTCTTACAGTGTCAAAGTAACTTTTTCAGTCAGGGTTTTCTCTACTTCCTTCCATCCCAACCAGCTGTGCCATCAAGCTAGATAAAGGCGTTCGGCCAATAGCATATCGGCACTTCTGTGATTGACGTGTGACGCCGGCCAATAGCATCTCCGTGAGTGAGACCGGGTGACCTTAATTGACCAATAGCATATTGGCGTCTCCTTGACTGACTGATAATTATTCACACTTTTTTTTTAAACGGTTGGAATGTATTGACATCTTATTGATTAAAACATATTTAAACCTGTGACGATTTTTTGTCCTGCAATCGGCACACTTAATTTCATGTCAGCTGTTTTGCCCGACGTGAATTGAGCTGGGTGGAGGCGGAGGGGAGGTTGTGTGTATTGTATTTATTAGGCACCACACTTATGGCTTGTTCGAGCGTCAGTTCACCGTTGGTTACAACTCACAGAATTGCAAGAATGGCGCTGTCCCAAAGCATGTCGGGAGGTCGTCGACTAACATGACATGCAGTTTTGTCAAGCAACCATTATATTGCACTGTAATACCAGCAGTAACAGGGTGCAGAGATTAACCTCTTGAGTTAATACGGCAACGCATAGAGGCTATTGGTCTTACAGTGTTACAGTAACTCTTTCAGTCATGGTGCAAATCACGGAGATACTAAAACATCATCCTCTTATTTCTTCCTTTACCGCTGCTAGTAATTTTAGAAGCTATGTCTAACAGATAAAGTTTGCAAAGTCTTCAAAACATTCCGTTTTTCACTCATTTTGTCTACTTCCTTCCATCCTGTCCCATCAAGCTAGATAAAGGCGTTCGGCCAATAGCATATCGGCATTTCTGTGATTGACGTGTGACGCCGGCCAATAGCATCTCCGTGAGTGAGACCGGGTGACCTTAATCGACCAATAGCATATTGGCGTCTCCTTGACTGACTGATAATTATTCGCACTTTTTTTTAAACGGTTGGAATGTATTGACAATTAATTAAAAAAAACACACATTTAAACCAATGACAATTCTTTGTCCTGCAATCGGCACATTTAATTTCATGTCAGCTGTTTTTCCCTTTAGCTGTACAAACACTACACTTAAATGGTAGTATATTTAGACACCGTGAGTGAGACAGTCAGTGTGAGATTGTAAGACCAATAGCGTTCACGTTACCGCCATAAGTATCTGTTAATGATTGTAGATGACGCAACTGCTGAATATGTTGACGCAGTTAAGCGGGGACATTTCTACATACTCAATGGCTGGTTTGTCGGAATGCTCGCAAGACGAGATGTTTGCTCGTAAGCGGAGGACAAAAATCTCCCTGATCCACGCTCGTAAGGCGAATTGTTCGCAAATCAGGGTGCTCGTAAGCCGGGGGCTGACTGTATATATATATATATATATATATATATATATACATACAGTCGGCCCCCGGTTTACGAACACCCTCTTTTACGAACATTTCGACTTACGAGCGTGTACCGCAGAGTTTTTTGTCCCCCACTTACGCACAAACCTTCTGTCTTAGGAACAATCCGACATGCCGGCCATTGTATTCGTACATTTATTTTAGCTTTGGTACGTCAACTAATTAAGAAATTGGCACCCATCACGGCAACGTTGAACGCTATTGCACTTACAATGTCACAGTCACTGTCTCAGTCACGGTGTCAGTCACGGACTCAGTCACGGAGATGCTATTGGCCGGCGTCACGTCAATCACAGAAATGCCGATATGCTATTGGCCGAACACCTTCATCTAGCTTGATGGCACAGCTGGTCGGGATGGAAGGAAGGAGAGAAAATGAGTGAAAAACGGAAGGAAGGAATGTTGTTAAGACTTTGCAAACTTTATCTGTTAGACATGGCTTCTAAAATTGCTAGTGGCGGTAAAGGAAGAAGTAAGAGGATGATATCAATAGAAACCAAGCAGGAGATAATAAAAAAATACAAATGAGGCACACGTATGGTTAACCTTGCTCGTGAGTATGGACGTAACCACTCGGCAATCTTCTAAGGGCAAGACTTTCCTTGCGGGGGACGGACCTCGATCGACAACAAAATTGAGAGGCTTCTTCTATTATGGATTAAAGAGAAGGAAATCGCCGGTAATAAATTCTAGTTTGAGAAAAGTTCCCGTTTAAGAAAATAAATAAATAAATTCTGCGGGTTGGTCTCTGCTCCTCTCCGCCTCCACCCAGCTCAAGTCACGTCGCCCCAAAGGTAAATGTCATTTTTCCTTTGTATATGTTATTTAATTTAACTGTACAGTAGATTATGTTACTCATTTTTAATATGTGTATAAAGTCGCGATGTTTTTACCAAAGGTTTTTGCACGCGTTGCACGCATTCACTAATTAACATAGGTTTGGATTGCCCGTCATACGAGCAGTTCAAGTTACGAGCGTAGCCGCTGAACGGATTTAAGTTCGTAACACGGGGGCCAACTGTATATAAATATATATATATATATATATATATATATATATATATATATATATATATATATATATATATATATATATTCTGCTGATGTTTTGCGGGTTTCTTTGCATACTCCAGCTTTCTTCACATTCCACAAACCCAACATTCTCTGAAATAAATTAAAAATGCTTTGGAGAAAATCACACACCATTTGTATATGTATTGTGGATTTTCAATCTAGTACATCTTTAAGACTTGAATTAACATTGACACACTGACCAGGATCATTTTTTTCCCAGAAATTTCATTTTAATTTCACTGAACTTTTAAATAACAACATCATTTACACACTTGCTTTGTCATCAAAAAGAATGAAAATTTACTGATGAAAAATCTGTTACATCACACCACATAGCAAAAAAAAAAAAAAAAAAAACTTGAGCGCAGAATGACAAACATTTGCCTGGTGTTGTATATAGAGCAAACATCTGCCATTCACATCTTTTCTTTAGAATGCCAATTTGCATTCTCAGTTGAGAATGTTTACGTAATTGGACTTCCCACTTTGATTTCATTTGTTTCACAGAAAATAAAAATAGGTTGAGGTCAACATTTTCCTCTGAATGTTCAAAATGTTTGAAAGCTGCTTCCCAAATTAATTTGATACAATATTGGCAAGCAATTAACACTCACCTCAAGAAGCATTGGAAAAATGGGGCCAATGCATTTGATGTTGTAGCTAAAGACCAGTATATTTATTTCCATGCATATACAACTGGGTCGGAAAAAGTATTTCTATTACATTACATAATATTTGCAACTGGAACAAATTCCTTGCGGTCAAGTTGTCATAGTTGCATAGATGCACATGTATAAATGCACTAAAAAAAATAAAAATACACCAAAATAAGTTGGTTAAATTTTGCAATCAAATAAAATGTTTTGTCGGATTAGATTAGATCAGGTTACTTGGAAATAAAATATTAAATGTTGATTGTTTGTCTTATAATTTGACCCAAAGGTTTTCAAGGAAACTAAAATTGTTCGCCATACTACTCCATTAGTTTTGGGGGGGGAGTGTTCAACTAACCATTGCTTATGCAAAACATAACTCTGAAAGGAAATACAATGCTACAGTAAAAATATGCTGCGTGCACAGAATAACAATTGATACATGACATTACAAAATAGGTAATCATCAGCAGACAGGATTCAGCAATAAACCTGCCTGCAAGGCTGTAAATAAGCCATTATTGCTGTGCTTTAAAAGCCTCAATTTCACCCTGAGGAACAAAAAAAATTCAAAATTCAAAATGTGAATCATTGTATATATATATATATACAATTATACATCATACCAATATAGCCCCGCCTCACCTCGGAGTTTAATTATGGTACATTCAGTCATTTGAGGGGACTATTGGATAAAAATGCATTAACTTCACAAATATAATATTGTTTGTTTGATAACTTGTACCTTTTACAAATGGAAAGGGTAGCACACAACTATTTTAATTATCAATAGAACAACATTGATGCCAATTTCAAACTGTTTGGGTCAGAATTTGTTTCTCCCAGCAATGTGACAGTGCTGCAAATTAGGGTTGAATGGTTATTGTATTTTTCCCGGACCACCTTGGTTGTGACGTCATGGTTCGGTGCATATAGTTAATGATGAATACACAACTTCCAGTATTGCAGTTTTAACTTGCACTAAACCTAACTTACAAAGCAGATGCTGGTTATGCGACTAAATCAGTTTGCTTCCCGGCAGTAAATAGAAAACACAAAGAAACATTTTCAGAAAGGAGATAGAAGACCAAAGACCAATGAGATCTCCATGGACTGTTGTCTGGTCCATCAGGGGCCGTAATCTGGGAGGGAAACGTCAACAAAAACGAAGCTCTGAAGATTCGCTATTGCTAGGGTAAGCTTAATATTAACGAATGAAACTCCGCTGCTTAACGTACCAAGTTTATCTCCAGTACTTCTAAAAGTTCTAAATGACACTACGTTGAACAAGCTTTTGCTTGCACTAATGTCTGCTAAAATAAATGAAACTGAAAATGATGGTTTTTGGACATTCTGTTGCTTTTTCCTGTTATACCAAACTGTGACCCCAAAACCGAGGTATGTAACAAACCGTGACTTCTGTGAACAGTTACACCCCTGCTGCAAATGGCAATTTAAGACTTAGTAGTTAAGAAGTAGCGTTGTCTTAAATGTATTCTTAGGGGACCTATCTATCAGTCTCTCCATCCTAATCAAATACACTACATTCTATAAAGTGTCTTCATGTCTGAGAATTTACTGTTTTATTAAAACATTATTTTTCATACAAATTTCCTATAGTGATTTTTTTTGGTTTTGTTTTGTAGTAAAGCCTTAAATCGAAATCTGTATCCTTTAGCGGATATCTTGACATTACATTATGAGATGCTACCTACAAGTTTTTTGCAATCCTGGCAGCCATTTTGGGAGGACAGTTTACTTATTATTTTTTTTACATCAATAAATATGCAGATGACAGTTGTTATAAATACTTTGTGAAGCTCAGAATAAGAAAATATTGTATGCAAAGCTCCCTTTTAATGCATTAGTCATCCATACCGTTACACTTAGAGGAGGAGGCGCTTTACTGGTTTGGCAAAGTCAAGCTCAAACACAAACAACTAAATTTGTCAGTACATTTAAAACAACAGCAAGATAAATAATAAACAAGTAAAAAAAAGGTTTCATTGTTTTAAATGAATATCAGTTCTTCAAAACGTCATGGTCCATTTTTTGTACATAATAGACATGAAACTGAACATTTTTCTGATCATCTTCTATAGCGGTTATTTCAGATAAAAAAAAAAAGTGTGTTTAAGAGCTTTACGTAAATTGTAAACATGTCATATTTTGTGATTAAAAGGGCTAAAAAAATACAATAAAGCTTTTAAATAATAAAGATTGAGAAATGGCACTCAATGAATTTCAAAGTTCTGAAACATAACAGCATTACATATTTTGCAACATATTTTCTCATTATCTGTGGTGCTTTGCCCCTTATTAACATCATTGTGCTAGTGCACATTTATTTAATTTTTTTTCAGTAGATAAAGTCATTGCACCTTTTAAAAATAACCCAGTTTATATTATCATTGTAGTAAATAAAATACCTTCAAAATAATTTACGGTTAACGCAGATATACTGTAAGATATTTTAGTGGAGTAGGCAATCATGTAATTTTGCATCTACAGTATTAGGGGTCTGTTCACTATGGTAAACTTTGTACATATTGCTCTGTCTTTGTGTGGACTGTTGCCCGCGTTGTTGGCAGCCGGTGTAAAAGCGGTGGGGCCTAACATACTTAAAAACGTTTTTCACTTTCGCGCAACATTCAATGCAAACACAAAATGAAAACTGAAATGGTGGAAAAGCGCTCTGGGAGAGTATTGCATGATGCTAGACATATTGTATATTGCGATAATTTTTGTCGCCTTTCAAAAATGTTTAAACAAGCAGAAAAGTTCTCTCTGCTGCCTCTAATTTTGCCAACCCACGGGTTTGGTATTGCGTGCTAGTTTACGTCTGTGTATCAGATTTGCTATTTAAAGATGCAAAATTAGACATTACAATTCATATCATGTTTGACAAATCATTGACATATGCTAAATAATCTATTGGAATACCGCTGGCGTTGGTATGAATCCACATACTTCCAAAATCATCACTTTTCAGGACACCCCAAAAATGGCATGCTTATTGAACAATTAACATTGCATTGTCAAAGACAACTAGCTTTTTTTTTTTACTACTTTAGACTGGTGAATGATTTGCAAAAATAACACCCACACACGTGGACCGAGGACCAGTATAGGTAGAGTATATCTGTGAAAAATACGAAATTTACCAAAATGTGAACACAGGTGGTTTCAGCCTGACACCAGCATTATATTCCTCTCAGATCACTCAAAATGAATTGTACTACAATTTTACGCGTTTGGAAGATGCAATGTTGGTTGCGTTTGGTTAGTCGATCAGCTTCCACATCTGTTTGCATAAGCAAATTTGTGGAAACCTTGAGTAAACCAGGCCCTGTGTGTTCAAGTTATGTGCTTGGACATATATTCCTGGGAGTGGGTAATTTCATTCATTGGTTGAAAGCACTGGCCAGATTGGGTCTGGGCACTTTCTGTGTACAGAATGTACAGTACGTGTATGTTGAGTTAGTACAACACACAACCTTAGGAGGACATGCCATTGACCAGGCTCCGTAGCTGTTTGACCACAGTCTCTATCAGCTTCTGTTTGTCTCTGTCATTCTTCCTGAACTGAGAAAATATATTGTTCTTCTTATTGGTGTCCTTCATTCTATAGAAAAGGGGAGCAATAGAAGGAGAGGCAGTTATCATACAGTTTATTTTACCTTTGACTAACATTTTAAACAAAGCCTGGAATATAATCTAACCATCGCAAAATTGTGCCAAGTTGGGTTGACTTTAGTGCCAAAAATAACTACTGTTGACTGAACCTGTGAACACTGTTTAAACTACATTCACTTGAAAAGAGATACAATGGACCCCCGGTTTACGACGTTCCTGGCTTGCGTTTCTTCCACTTTAAGATGTCGACCACGTTGTTTTTTTTTTGTCCCTCTTTACCCCATTTTTTTCGCGTTATGACATAAACTCCACCTCAAACATGGCTGTTAAGTGTGTGAGTGTGACTCTGCGAGTTGCTCTGCGCTCATACGTCTATACATGCATCACCGCTTACATCACTAGAAAACTGGTCTGCTATTGGTCGGCATCACAAATCCCTCAGATACCGGTCTGCTATTGGTTGGCGTCACAGTTTCAAAAATGGTGGAACGTTGAAGCTTTGTTCGACTGTGAGTGCTTACAAAAACGTATTTACAGTGTTTGTTAGTGCTTAATTCAAACTTGAATTGGTCAGGCATGGGTCCCAAGATTGATAGTCATGTTAAAGAGACTATAAGACGCACCGGTATATAAGCCGCAGATGCAAAAATTGAGCAAAAAAACATCTTTTGCCACGGATAAGCCGCACTGGACTATAAACTGCAGGTATCCAGGGGTAATATGAAACGTACATTTTCTTTATATATTATTTTATTTGTCTACCAACTGCAAAATCCTCTCTTTCACAGACTGAACACGCCTGCATATTTAGTCCCAACATTATATTTATAGAAAACGGATGGATGGATATCTGTTAGTTAGCCAACAGAATACTATTGAGTTAAATAGCAGTTCAAACTCGAAATCAATACTTCAGTAGCATTCTGTCTACCACTGTTTAATTGAAATAATATATACAATCATAATTTTTTACATACAGTCATATATACTGTATACCGCATATCAAATTTACACATCACAAACTTTTATACAAATCCTATTAAATTTAGACCTTTTTTTAAAAAAATAATTGTCATAATATATTTTAAAACTCATTTTGAACACAGCCATTAATTCACATCTTTTCAGGCTTATAGTCTGAAAAATACGGTATATGGAAAGTAATCAAGAAATATAAAGAAATCTAAGTTAGGCTAGGCTACCCTCACTATGGAATGTGGCCGTAAAAAGCTCTCGCGTCACTCAAAAGTAAATAAATCCTTTCTATAGTTATAATTTATGATGTTATTTAATTGTATAGATGTATATTCTAAATAAGTAGCACTCACTATACTATTTTGATACCAATTTTTAATATGTATATACAATTTTTATGTTTTTACCTGGGGTTTTACACACATTTGCTATTTAACATTGTTTTGGATTGCCTGCCGTTTGCGTTACGATCCCAACCGCGGAACGGATTAATCTCGTAACGCGGGGGCCCACTGTATCTGAAAAAACTGCATCTACCCTATGTAAACTCCGGTGGCATAAACAGCACGCAAAAAAAGATTGACAAAATTCCATTCACACTCTTCTAGATATTGTAATAATCTTGTGCAGGTGGCACAGCCCAAGTCAAATCTACATGGACCTCAGTCAAGGTTACAGTAACAGACTAGAAGAAAATCCAGCAGATTTTTTTTTCAAATGAGTCAGTAACCTTTTGCAATTGCAAGTATTTTTTTAACCAACAGTATTTTAAATGTTATGCTAAAGAGCATGTTTTTTGTATATATGTTATACATTTTAGAATATATTTTTCTTCATATTTTTGCTAAAGATTTAACTGAGTTAACATGAAGAAAGCTGAGGAGGTAAAATGCTAAGGCAGACTTGTAAAGAATTTACATTCTGTTGGGTGGGCACAAGCACAAAAGAGGCCTATCAAAAATATTTCAATTATTATTTTTTTGTGCTTTGGGTTGCAAGCAATGACCTGATCGACTTAAGATGTATGCTTAAGAACCTCCACTGTTCTGGTAAAAGAAAAAGAAAAAGAAAATTGCGCATTTAATGTGGAATAACTGAGTGGAACCTCACTCAGTTCACTAACCGATTAACAGATAAATTATTCTGAGAAATATTGCTTTGGTTCATGAACTTGATCCACATACGTTCTATCACACTCCATCTGTGGATCACTTCTTGAGGGTATATTTGTTTTCAGTTTTTTGTTTTGTTTTGTTTGTTTGTTTGTTTTTTCTATGTAAATCTTCTAAACTCTCATCTGCTACCACATATTGGCTAGCCATTCTAACCTAACTTGGCTCATGGGTGTGCTAGGGCCAAGCCCAACTGACTGAGTGAGCGGCAAGGTGCACCCTGAACTGGAAACATGGGCGGTAACCTATCATGGGTTCAAATCTAGGCTCTGCCACACATGGTTTTTTATTCAATTCTTTCTTACTGTATAAAGAACTGTAAACTCTTATTTACAAAAAGGGTTGAGTTTGGGTTCCTAAGACAGCGGAAATGCAGCACATCCAATCAGTCATTGTTTGAACTGATACTGTACATTAATAGTCCAGGTCATTTCAAGCACATACGATAGTACTACTTTTTTGCTTTATGAGACTTACTAGACTTACTAGTTATTTTAGTTTTTATTATCATAAAGTGCAGGATTTTCTTTTTACAACCATGTTGCGGAAACCAGTGTTTTTTTGTTATTTTTCTTAAGGGCTGGAATGGATTAATGGAATTTACATTCTTTTCAATAAGGAAAGTTGATTTGAGATGTAAATGTTTTTTTTTTTTTTTTTTTTTCAGAGGATGGCCCTGGCTTGAATCAAACTCATAAGTCAAAGCATCACTAAAGCAGACCTTCTCAATAGTGGGGCAGGCCCTCCTTGGGGGGGGGGGTGAACCCACTGAAAATGCTTTGTTTTTGCACATGTGAAGTGTAATTGCAATACAATAAAGATTGGCATCTTTTTTTTTTTTAGGAACTTAGACATTTGGTTACTTTAATTTCAAGCACTTCGATGCACTAGTTTTCTTTTTTTTATTTTAGATTAACCTGAATGAACATTGTAAAAGTAGTGAACATTGTAAAAGTAGTAAAACTTTTTTTTTTTTTTAACATTTATTTATATTGCTTGGATGCAGGATACAATTTTGGGTGTACTGACACCATTTTTATAGATACATATTGTATTTACAGTCGGCTCAGTGAGTGGAGGGGTATGAACGGTTTTCTCTTTCCTTCTGGAGGGCTTTGCAAAATATGAGACGCATTGCACAAAAGGAAGTGGAAATCGAGGGTTGCACTCACTTTTCAAGTAAAGTCAGGGCTGTGGCTGGGTTTACTCTAAGGTACTTGGAGGTCGGCTGACCATAGTCTGCAAGGTATGTTGACCAGTCCCACACCATGAACAGGTCCAAAAGCTGCAAACCACACATATAGACACAGACAAACAATAAAAAACGATTAAAATCACAGTCTTAACTTGAAAGAATTCATCCATCTATTCTTTATAGCTGCTTATCCTCACTAGGGTCGCTGGCTTGCTGGTGCCTATCCCACAAAAGAGTGGGATGTCCGCCATATTTCCGTCCAAGCCATATAATGGCTGAGGTGTCTTGAGACTTGATACCCAATTAGCAAGCTGCCCACTGATGTGCACATCATAAATAGGGGTTTCCCACTAAAACCCGGGTAGGGGTATTTAGAATTAAGTTTACCCTCCAGAGGAATCCTGGATAAAGTGACAAACCCGAAAAAGAATATGTGCAAATTAAGTAATTTTGGTCAGTGTGGACTAACGAAGCTGGACTGAATCGGCGTTGACGAATACGCTCCAACATAAACATACTTCTTTAAACTAATATAGTCTTGGTTGTTTCCTTTAGGAGTGTGTTTGTGTGTGTGTGTGTGGGTGTGTGTGTATGTGTGTGCAAGGAATGTGGTGCTTGACCTGCACATATGGAGGGAACCTTGAGATAACTTCTGCTGCTAAATGTGTAGTCTATAAAATTCTAAGGATAACAGCAAAGAAGGAAGAAAGCATGGATTATGATCTGAACTCAACCACAAGCATGCTGTTTTTTTGTTTTATTTTAGAAAGTTGTCAATGTCTATACCATTACTAAAAACCCCTGCAGTGCAAGGTGGATTTTATTATTCATTAATCTACTGCATGTGAATCACTGAAATGCTAAATTTAGTTGTTGGCTTTTCTTCCCCACCTTGCTTCATTGCTCGACTTGGAGACACCAACAAAAGTCAACAGTGATGGATTTGGAGAGAAAAAAATGGGACCAGGGAAGGAGTTCTTGTTTTAATCGTTGAGTTTTTACAGCATTTAAGATGACAACCCCCAAATGACCCCAAGTTAACCTGATGGACTTCAACCCCTCCCCATGGGCACCCACACACAGTGTATGCTAATGTCATAGGGTGAAACAGCTGGGTGTTTAGCTCATGTTAAAAGAGCAGTGAAAGAGCAGCTTAGGGATAATACGCTTATGCAGCTGACTAAGTGAAACTCTACAGCAATGCTATTATTCACACCTGAGAACTGACAAGCTATTTCGCAAAGGAGGCCAAATATTACGTACATTGGACTGCTCTATATGCTCATCATTCCAATAGGGCCCTAAGAGTGATTTTGTGTTAAGGAACTAACCTAACTACAGACCTGCAGCCGATGGATTGCCAAGGGGGCTGGGGATGGAGTATGAAGCTGAGGATGTGTCGTTAAAAGCTAGTGTTTACATCCTCTCGACATTGTAGACTGGTTGGATATAAAACTGGTAATGGGCATGCTGAAAACTGGAACGGGTAACTCAGCATGTCACCATAACTGGTGTTTATCTGTTTTCAGAGATCAAATCAAGGTCAAGACCAAGAATGTAAGTCAAAATAAAATCATCTCTGTGGAAAAGCAAGTGTAGGACCTGGAACAATACTCAATAGAAAATGCAATGAAATCAGTTCCTGGAACAACCTCCAGGACATTAAAGGAGTAGGAACTGAGAACAGTCACAAACATGAGGCAGTGGAGAAACAGGTTACATCTTAACAAAAATATTGACATTTACAAACTATGGAAGCTCAGAACTTTCATTTGGAATGATCATTCTTTTTGCATATAGGAAGCAAAAAGATTATCTACTTTGAGCAAAGGTGATAGTTGACTGGTTCAAATATGTAACTAAATGAGTATCACACCAAGAAAAGTGCTAACAGGAGAAAAAAAGGCTCTTGTGAAAAAAGGAAATCCAGGTCAGCAGTTCATTGAAAAGAAAAAAAAAAAACCGGATTTAAGAACATCTTTTGTTTGGCCTTCTCACCAAAAGCACTAGCCAACTTGATAGGTAAGGACAGTCTTAGCCAGGGATCTTCAATTAAAATTTGGAGGGTTCCAGTTGGAATGTTTTTTCCCCAGGACAAAAGTACAGACCTCAAATTGTTTTGTTTTGTGTGGATGATCTGTGAAAGGATTGATTAGGGACTGATTTCAAGCCTTGCGGTATTTTGACCATAGAGCAGAGCGCACATTCACATTACATGACCATGGTATGGTTAGAATTAGTAAAACAAATTCCAGACTGTGTTTCCACCAATGTAACACAAAATGTGATGTATACAAAAAAAACAGACAAACAAACAGACACACTAACAAAAAAAGAATATGCCACTGTAAATAAATAATAAAAATGAAGACTTCTTAAAAAGTTTTTTCCTTCTTAAGAGTCAATTACATCGATCTGTCCATGTCACGCAACTGTAAAAACCATGTAAAACACGGCTTGCAATATAAGAGATGAGCAAAGCGTTAAAATGACCAGTAATTTAGAAAAGGAAAGTATTGCAGCTTGCAAGACGGATACAACTCTATTGCCTGGCTGTTATGTACAAAATGGCTCAAGATACAATATTTTGACAATAACAAAAGACTGGAATCTCAACAAGTTAGATCTGTTAAATGTTGATGTAGTGACTGACCTCCTAAACACATTATCTAATGCTCCCTTTGTATTTGTCACAACACCACACATCCAACTTAAGGACACATATAAAAGATGCTTGTTTTACTATATATTGGAACTAGCAATGCAATAGGAAAGCTTCAAAAAGTGAAATACTGTATGTACAAAGATGTCATTTTAAAGAAATGAATTGTGGAACAGGCTTTCTTGTGTGCCATTCAAGATAACGTTTTGCTATGGTTTCTCGGTTATAGCGTACATTTCAAGATAGTTGATACTTTTTTCATCCTTCGCAGGACAAAACACACAAGCACACACACACAAACACAAATGTACATATAAGACTAAAATCTAAAGAATTGAGCTAAAGTTCCTTTCAAGTAAAATTACTTAAATGTTGTCAACTAACATTCAGAAGAAGGTACCACCCATAGCTTCACATTTGACCTTATTTCAAGTTAGAAAACCATTACACTATCTCTAGAAAGATGGGCATCAACAGAAAGAAGCTAAATGGGAAGTAAATGGATAGTTTTAGTGTATAACTACAGGCAGTTGGATGGATCCAAAATCCTTTCACCTAGGGCTAGGATTAACATGTCAAGAAAGCAGGTGTATAAAAGTTACTCATCACTCATCCACCAATTATCTTTCACTTATCTGGGTTAGGTTACAAGGAAAACAAGAAAAAAAAAACCTTCCCTCTTTCAATCCATTTTTGCCTGCTTTTCTGGGGTTTTGGAGACGTTCCAGGCCAGCAAGGTGATGTTTTCTCTGGCTTGTTCTGGGTAGCCCAAGGTCCTCCTTCTAAAGAGACATGTCACCAAGGGAGGCATCTAGTGCCAAATGCCAACCAATGTGCCTGAACCCAATGATCTGGTTTCTCTTGACGTAGAAAAACTGTGGCTCTACTCCACCAAGCCTCTCCTGGACATTTTCATCCTCTCTCGAGAAAGCTTGGGCAGCCTTTACCAGTAAGTGGTATCTCATTCTTTTGGGTCACAACACCAAGGTCATGCGAAATGGATACGTCATTCATACACTCACACATTCATACACCAGTGGTGGTAAACTGCAATACTTTATGTAGTCACTGCTGCCCTGGGGCGGACTGACAGAAGTGTGGCTGCCATTATGCACCTCTGATAATGAAAAGTTAATAAGATGTGTACTCATCTCTAAAGCATTATTTGAATAACTGCAGAAGATTAGTTATTGAATCGGCTAACTTGCTTTATACACGTCCTTAAATTATTCCAGTCTTTTAAAATGTTGGGGACTGCCTGTTTCAGTATCAGGATAAAGAGTTCCAGCGTGTTTTCAACTGCAAATGATGCTTGTTGAAGGGATATAATTGTGTTTCCAAAGCATTGAATTTCCACATTGAGTTCATTCAGATGTTTACTCCTGTCCAGAATATAGTAACTTCCCGAGCCAATCAGTGTTAGGCAACTCAGGATGCTCAATATTTTTATTGAATAAGTCCGGATTTTGTTCTGGCAAAAACAGCTGAGCACCTTATTTCTTGACAATCAGTTTTTGATTCATGGCTGTGTAAATAAATGTGATGTGATTTGACGAAGAAGCTCTACAAACCGCCCCCCCCCCCAACATACATGGATAAGTTTATTCATCTGCATATACATACATACATACTATATATATATATATATATATATATATATATATATATATATATATATATATATATATACATTTACATTTATATACATATATACATATACATTTATATACAGATATATATATATATATATATATATATATATATATATATATGTTCATGCAGAACATAAAGCAAATGGTCCACAAACAACTCAACAAAAAACTACAGCTTTTTCATAAAATAAATAAAAATGTATATTATATATATATATATATATATATATATATATATATATATATATATATATATATATATATATATATATATATACATACATATATATATATATATATACATTTACATTTATATACATATATACATATACATTTATATACAGATATATATATATATATATATATATATATATATATATATATATATATATATATATATATATGTTCATGCAGAACATAAAGCAAATGGTCCACAAACAACTCAACAAAAAACTACAGCTTTTTCATAAAATAAATAAAAATGTATATTATATATATATATATATATATATATATATATATATATATATATATATATATATATATATATATATATATATATATATATATGTTCATGCAGAACATAAAGCAAATGGTCCACAAACAACTCAACAGAAAACTACAGCTTTTTCATAAAATAAATAAAAATTAAAGACGATAAAATAGAAATGTAGGGTTAGGGTTACAATGTATAACAATGCATGAAAACTAAACACTAATTCATAAACACATACTGTACATGTAAATGAATGAAAATACTGTCTCTACTGTACTAAATATGTTACAAACATATGTGACTGATAATGCTCAGAGATGAACCAACTGGCACACGTTTCCCCATACTATCAATTTAGCTGCTCACTTGAAAGAGTTCATTTTCATATTTTGTTTGTCATAAATGTACAAATATCAATATTTTTCATTTGGGCAACAGTTCTTCACATAATGTTTGTACTATGAAATGACAGTGTATCTTGTTCTTTTATTTATTTTTGTTTCTTCTTATTACATACAACAGCATATACTGTAGCAGTTGTACACATGCTATTTTGGTGGAAAAAGGTATGCTCTTTACAAATCAAAACTTAATAAAAGTAATTCTGTAAGTTATTCTGTCTTGCAAACATGAACCACGTAGTATGATGATTCATTGCACTTCTATAGATTGAAGCAGAAATAATTTTTAATTAATAGAATTGCTTTGAATCAAAAATAGTTGAGTTCACAACAAATTCACTATTCATGTTTATCTAAGTAATGTAGCAAGCTAATAAGTGTAATTTGCACTCCTAAAAGATACACTGGCACTTTTTATTTGAATAATTTCAATTTATGTAATCTACTTAATATTTTCTTTTGTGCATTGAATAAAAATACACAAGTTCTTAAGTTATGTGTGTGCTTTTAAATATACTACATTGTTTTTGAGGTGAAGTTAAGTGCTCAGCACCAGGGCTTTATCAAATTTCAAGCAAAAAAAAGTTGTGATTAGTTGACTAAGCAAAACAATTGCGGATTGACTATTGAAATAATCGTGAGTGACAGTCATACTCGAATGACACTCGTTTTTATACCAGCCACACACTCACACAAAGACAGTTCTCGACTCCCACATTCACACAACGAAGGCAAGTTGCTGGCTTTGCTGTTTTTTCCTCAAAACAAACAAAAATTATGTGCACTTATGACGCAGGCTTAAGGTACAGCCGTCGTGATACTAAATGTATCAAAATATTGTTTAATAATTCTGCATCAAGCAGTCCAAAAATGGAAAAAAAAACAAAAAAACATTTAGATTATTCACACGAGTTCAGCTACTCCAGGCAAATGCATACTTCTGATAAGTGTCCTTCAGATTACTGTTCAGGAATTGATTTGGCAATTACTGCTGTGACAGGCAAGGACCATCTTATGGCCACAGCACCCATCAGCCGCTTGCCTAAACAAAAGAGATATGTCCTATATTAACTCTACGTGCCCTGTCTGTCATGGAGCGTTGTCAAAGTTCTGTAAAAGGTGGGAATTTAAATTACTTGTAACAGGAAATTCTAAAGCAGAAACTCACAATATATTTGGGTCTACCAAGGTACCTACTCTTTTCCACCAACCAGTTCATATAGCTAGAAACCCCCATGGATAAGTGGACCCATGCCGTCTCTTTAGGCCCAGCAACAAGGCACTTACTATTGAGCCTCAGGCATAGTCCTGGAGGAAGGAAATGGAGACCTGTACTCAAGCACAGGATTTTGTCAAATTAACCCTTTTGATTAAACGTTGCTAAATTGAGAGCAAAATAATAATAATAAAAAAATGCCATTAGTGAAGACAGTGGAACCATGTTTTCTGAAAATATAGAAATTCTGGTGGAATTACAGTCTAACACTCTGTAACCCAAGCACATTTTAAGAGAATAGAACATTTGAGATAAATTTGATAACAAAGTATATATATATATATATATATATATATATATATATATATATATATATATATACTGTTCTGATAACAAAGTCAATTTGAATTTTGCATTAATAGATATTTTGCACACTTGACAGTAGGTTTATACTGTAAGCATAAATAATAATAATAAAACAAAAATTCAAAGTAGTGAATCCCAAAATAAATGCATTTTTTTTTCTTTTTCATTTTAAATTGTGTTTAAGAAATCAGGTGGTAAAGATGGGTTTTCTGTGCCGGGTTATACTAAGCCCTGATCAAGGTAAGTATTTATTTTGATCAGTTATACAAAGTCAAAAGTAATTGACAGGAAGGCCAAAAAATTATGAGTTTCTTCAACATTACAAAATTGGGTGTTCAAGTTGAGAGTACTTACTCATCTAAATTAGAGAATATTCGAAAAAGAATAAGACAGGCTACAGTATATGCAGCAAACCTTGTCTTAGAAAGGTTGTGACCTGAACTGAATGAACAGCCAAGCCTGCACCTCAGGCCCAGATTAACAGGTCAACTTAGACAGAAGTTAATGAGACCCAGCAACACTTTACATACCACTGGTGTTTACAAAAAAAGCAAGTTGAAGAGATCATGTCTGTAAAATGAGGAGTAGATGTTTTCTTGAGCAGGTGAAAAAAAGGACAGAGAAAAGTTGAAAAGGTGATAGGCACGGAGCAATGGAAAAGAAACACAATATTTGAGAAGTAAAAAAAAAAAAACTAAACAAAGAAATTGGTGTGTTTTGGTGTGACTGTGGTTGTTTTCTTTAAATTTGTTTACAAAAAATCTATTTAAATTTGTTAAATTTAAAGTTTGATTGTTAGTTAATTAAAATAGATATTGTAATTTGTTTTTTCCCACATTGACAACAAATAAATATTTTTCACATAAATTTTAAAATAAACAATAAAAATGTACAGTATGTTTTGTTTTGACATTTGTAAGGATAATTCTGGAGTAAGTAAGTAAGTAAATACAAATGTGATACGCACTTGCAAAAAGGTCTGCATGTCGGTCATAAAGTTTTGCGTAAATGACAAATATATATCATGTGGACAAAAATTGATTTGATCATTTC
The DNA here is from genome assembly GCF_059441005.1 of Hippichthys cyanospilos. Classification (NCBI taxonomy): domain Eukaryota; kingdom Metazoa; phylum Chordata; class Actinopteri; order Syngnathiformes; family Syngnathidae; genus Hippichthys; species Hippichthys cyanospilos. The sequence continues at coordinate 2,995,736 of NC_142385.1, forward strand.
TTCCCAAACGATCCCTAAAGTCTTTAATTTCATTTGCCTGCAGCCAAAAGGTTAAAATTGTAATCAAAGCTGTTTCCAAACTGGAGAGCCTCGTCTCGTCTTTTTTCAGAAATGCTTTAAATTAACGCACATAGGGTTAGGGTTAGTAACAAAAGTCAAAACTACACCATAATGTTACCCTTCAGCACAAAAATCAAACAGAAGACTGACTTACTGTAGGTCAGTGCTTCTCAAGTATATTTTGTCAAGCCCCCCCAAGAAAGAAAAAACCTTTTGTGTCCGCCGCCACTCAACGCGCTAACTATAAATAAGATTACTACTGTGTCTGTAAAAAAATTATATGTAAAACCTGTATCCTTTTTGACATTAACAAAAGAAAAAAGCAATATAAATCTTTCAACAACTGTTCAATTTTTTTTTACAGCATTTATATGGATTACGGCTTAGTCTAAAACAGAAAAATAACTAAGTGCATCAAAGTGCCTGAAACTAAAAAAAAAAAATATATATATATATATATATATATATATATATATATATATATATATAATATATATATATATATATATATATATTGCAATTACTCTTCACCTGACAAATGCTCCACGAATTTAGAAAGTTGCTCCTAAAATTAAGACAATGATTCATTAAACTGCTCATCAAAAATATATGTGATGAGTTTTCATGAACCCAGGCCGTTGTCTCAGAAAATGAAAATTGAGGTGTGGTATTCTAATTCTACCCTTAAGTCGTTTAAAATTTTATATGATACATGGCAGTAGCTCAAAAATGGACCAAGTTACAGCAATTTGAATGTTGCCAAATTGAAATCCCTAGTTTTGAGGAAAAATCAATTTTAAAATGTTGCCATATTCCTCTTTCAAATTTCCATAGCAAACAGTACCTCAGGAAAAAAATATTAGGTGTTACATGACCACTGGAGGGTAAATTCCACTAGCAGGTAAGAAAATGATTTGAGATTAGAACATTTTAAAATCTGAGGAAGTTTTGACATCTCAACCCTCAACCCTCAAAACCTCAAACCCAAAACAAATAAAGATGAGAATCAGATACATCCTCACATCTGGGAGGCAGACATGCTAACAACAATCCCGTTTTGCCCACCTCACCTGTCTTAAGTCGATAAAAGCCAGTTGCAAAGTGTCTCCTTGAAAGCCTGGAACTGGCTCTGAGCTGGCAAACACTGAGAACAACAAAAAGACACTTGAACATGACTAAACCAAATAATCACGGACAACATACAGTTAAGACATACTTGCGAGTATTGTGTGAGGAAAAGTCTCAGAATACAGATAACAGTGTTGAGACCACTTATGACTGCAATATTACCGACTGAAACGGTCATATATATATATATATATATATATATATATATATATATATATATATATATATATGTGTGTACAGTGAGCCCCCGGTTTATGAACTCCCTGTTTTATGAAATATTCATCTTACGAACGTGAACCGTTTTTTGTCCCCCTCTTACGCACAAACCTTTCGTCTTACGAGCAATCCAACATGCCGGTCAGTGTGTCCGCACTATTTTTTTCGTTTTGCTGCATCAAAAAAAATAACTATTCTCACAAGTCACGGAAACGCCGATATGCTATTGGTCGATGAAGGTCAATGTCACGTTCTCAGTCAAAGAGATGCCAATATGCTCTTGGTCGATTAAGGTCACAGTCACGGTCTCAGTCGCGGAGATGCGAATATGCTATTGGCCGGCGTCACGTCAATCACAGAA